>NC_089859.1:36005400-36305400 GCF_036373705.1 Amia ocellicauda | reverse complement strand
TGTGTGGGGTCTGTCATCGTTTATCCTTCACATTAAAAGTAATTGTCCGGTACACACTTACCATTGTCATGTTTTCTTTTCTCTTCGTTCTCTTTATTTTTTTTATTTTTTCACTACCGAATAGATGCATCCTCTTCATTGCAGCTACATGTGTTCGCTTCAAAACAAACTCACACGAGAATCATGGGGCCCCTTTAGGGAGGTTTGCGAGAAGTGTTTGCCACTCTTTCATGTACCATTATCCAGCCCTTCGGCAAACAAACTGCCTTTTGCTACAGGCAAATTTCAGATTTTGACTCATCAGTCCAGAGTACCTGCTGCCATTTTTATGCACCCCAGTTCCTGTGTTTTCATGCATAGTAGACGTTACCACGTCGGAGGTATGGCTTTTTGGACGCAAGTCTTCCATGAAGGCCACTTCTGACCAGACTTCTCCAGACAGTAGATGGGTGTACCAGGGTCCCACTCTTTTCTGCCAATTCTGAGATGATGGCAGTGCTGGACATCTTCTGATTTCAAATGGAAGTAAGCATGATGCGTCTTATCTGCTGCAGTAGGTTTCCTTGGCTGACCACTGTGTCTACGGTCCTCAACGTTGCCCGTTTCTTTGTGCTTCTTCAAAAGAGCTTGGACAGCACATCTGGACACCCTTGTCTGCCTCTCTGGGAGAGACCTTGCTGATAAGTATAACTGCCTTGTGTCTTGTTGCTGTGCTCAGTCTTGCCATGGTGTATGACTTTTGATAGTAAACTGTCTTCAGCAACCTCACCTTGTTAGCTGAGTTTGGCTGTTCCTCACCCAGTTTTATTCCTCCTACACAGCTGTTTCTGTTTCAGTTAATGATTGTGTTTCAACCTACATATTGAATTGATGATCATTAGAACCCATTTGGTATAATTGTTTAACCATACACCTGATATATGCCTACAAAATCCATGACTTTGTGCAAGTGTACCTAGAAGAATTGATGTTGTTTTGAAAGTAAAGGGTGGTCACACCAAATATGGATTTGATGTAGATTTTTCTTCTGTTCACTCACTTTGCATTTAGTTAATATGATCTATTAACATGTTTTTGAAAGCATTATTACTTTACAGCATTTTTTCCACACCTGCCTAATACTTTTGCACAGTACTGTATATGGGTCAGTAATGGATAAAGATTTTAAAATTGTAAAAAAAACAATAATAATAATAGTTTAAAATACAAAATAAAGCTATTTCTACCTTCATTAGAGTGTTATGCATGTATTTCTAAAAGTTTTATTTCTAAAAGTAATCATTTATACTTTTATATTATAAATCTTACGATTTCAAAAATGTCATACTGGATAACAATGATAGATTTGCAAATTATTTGACTTTAGTTTTTTGTCAGCATAAAGTGGGTTATAAGTATTCATAGTTTGATGTCAACAAACATTCAGCCCAGAAAAATCTCAATCTTACAAATGTGTGCTTTTCTATTGACAACGGTTAGTAACCCAAAACATAACGCTGAATAGTGAAAAATTATGGGAAATGTCTGAAAATGCTTTCTAGTAAAATGTATTATTATTGTTGTATCCTTAACTCAAGGACACTGACTTGTGTATTTTACAAGAAAAATCTGTGTTGTCCTACCTGACTGATATTGTTACTCAGAATGACATACTGTGACATTTCATATGAGATGATATGTAAAGATAGTCCCAGCAGCAAAGATGTACTCTGTACAAAAAAATCATTCTGTATTTAACGGAGAGTGAGAGTTACTAAATATATATATTTTTTTAATTAACAGTAAATAATCAGAAGTGAGCAGTCACTTTGATGCAATACAGTTCCACTCAAGGCATAAGCATTGATAAAACAGTAGCTGTAAAACATTTTAACATTTAAAAACATTAAATATTTTTAGCACATTAACAATTTTTTAGGTTATACAGGAAACATGTAGACATATGCCATTTAAAAAATAAAAGTTTATGAAGTCAGTTCAATTAAATTCATTAACATTTCAACAGATTAAAAAGTATATTGAATGTTTTGATATAACATTTGAAATATATAGGAATTATGCTATTTTTGAACTTGGATTTATGTATTCTCTTAACATTTGCAAATGGCTTCATGGCATAAACATCTGCCATCTCGTTTGTTATTTAAGGAAATCCACACAGACAAAACTTGCATTAAAACTACAGAAATAATGTTATAAATATGTTATTGTGTTGTTAAAACAACATGTCAAATGTGATGCCTACACAATTAAAAATACTCCTAAAAACAATAAAAGTATAAGCAAGTCACTCCAGATAACAAGTGACATTGTTTGATAAAGTGATCGTTTTCCAGTATGACAAAATACACATTTTAACTTATGAATCAATTACTTAACCATTTATATAAATGTATTACTTTGACCTATGACTATTCAATGTCATCTTTCACATTAAATATACTTAAAAAAAAAAAGTATTATAAATGCTTTTTAACACTGGAAGTGCTGAGCCGGTCAACCGATTTAGTTATTAAAATTTGAATTACTCTGTGTTCCTAAATACACTGCGCATACCCGTTCGTGACTTTTCCTAATTATATGTATTAAACATGCCTACAGCCTTTCAGCTGCATAAATGTGAAAATAAATAAGTTATTAAACACATTTACCTAGAATAGCCAAAATCGGGTTATTTTGACCGGTCATTTAAATACATAATAAATCAAATATAACGCATAATTCTGCCTTCACTTTACAATGGAGTCAGTCTGGCACTCCAGTGGCGATCTCTACCTGTCTACATTCTTTCATGTGCTTGAAAAACACGCATTGTACAGCATTACAGGTGTTTTCTTACAGCTGTATTCAGATTGAGCCGATACAGTGATTACCCACAAATACACATGGATTGGAAACGGAGACTGAAGAGAGCTCGTTTTGGACATGCCATGTATATGAACATGACTGATTCAGGGGCATCAGTAATAATGGCAATTACAGATCATTTGTGGGTTTGTGCCAGTGCTGTGAAAACACTGCGAGTGAAACGCCAGGTCCAGATGGCACCGAGTGCTTTTACTCCACTGATCAATACGCAATCGCTACTGCAGTACAGAGTGCAATAGCTCAGCACATCCACCAAAATAATTATTCACGGACATTATCAGTGGAGGAGCATTATTGCGATGCTGTATATTCGTGGAGAAAAAGTGTTCACCTGGAGAGGGCTGTCAAAATGCAGTGTGAGGTTCGTGATCATGCAGGGAAAGTGGAGAAACATGTCCTGTGTGGACTGTACTGTCAGGTATGCAGGCTAATTATATAGTAAATAGTTTATTGAAATACAAAGCTACAGTGAATAAAAGCAGTATGTTGAAAACAAAGTTTACACAGTGTTGAAAATGTTAACTTTAGTGTACAATTATGTTTATTATAAACGCAATAGTTATTTTTGAACTATAAAAGATTGCTATTGAGCATTATTCCAATATTTACGTTTGCAATTGTTTCATTATCTTATTGTATGCTGTTTTTGAGCTTTTTGCTAATTGTAGGCTATATAGTTTTTAATGTTTTGACTGCATTGTGTGGGTTTAGAAAAAAGTGCATTGTTATTTATAGCAATAATATTAATGTTTTATGATCATATTTCAATTTAAATACTGCATTTGTGCTATGTAAATGTTGGATTTGATGTTCATGAATAAAACCTCCGAGTTTTATACGATGGTTTGCCTTTGATTGTCATATCACAGCTGTAAAAACAGCTATCGGTTACAATGACCGGCTATGGCGCATGAAGGTAGTTCGAAATGTCGGCGCTTCTAGTGTTAAATGTAGTCCAGTATGACACACAATTTAGTATCCTAGTGCACCAGTGATCGAAAAGGTCAAATTAATCAACATTTTAGGAGAGACTTACTAAACTTTCTGCACAGCCTGGGGGTCCTTCATAATCTTCTGAAACATGTAATGTCTTGTCACATGGCTAGCAAAATGCATTCTGAAGTAAAAATGCTCCTGAATGTCTGTTGTCCAGAATGACATTGGAAGAAATACCAATATGGGGACAAACGTTTTTTTCATGTAAAAATGAAATTAAAATAAGAGTCTTTGCAATATTTGTATACATTAATGCAAACACTCACAATTATACCCAACTGTTACATCTAAGATTTTAGTTTTTTTAATGTATTTTTGTAACATTTTTGAATTTTCATTTTAGGTGTGGACAGTTATCAGGTATGACATTTTGGATGATTGGAGATTAATAGCTCCTACAATTTTAAATACTCATGAAAAATACTCCTATCAGTGAATAAAAATAGGAATGTTGAGACATTATTCAGTTTTAATAACAAATAAATACATGTAATATTTGTAACATGCCTGGGACACCAAAATTCATGTGTCACGTCACTGACCCATATACACTCACCTAAAGGATTATTAGGAACACCTGTTCAATTTCTAATTAATGCAGTTATCTAACCAACCAATCACATGGCAGTTGCTTCAATGCATTTAGGGGTGTGGTCCTGGTCAAGACAATCTCCTGAACTCCAAACTGAATGTCTGAATGGGAAAGAAAGGTGATTTAAGCAATTTTGAGCGTGGCATGGTTGTTGGTGCCAGACGGGCCGGTCTGAGTATTTCACAATCTGCTCAGTTACTGGGATTTTCACGCACAACCATTTCTAGGGTTTACAAAGAATGGTGTGAAAAGGGAAAAACATCCAGTATGCGGCAGTCCTGTGGGTGAAAATGCCTTGTTGATGCTAGAGGTCAGAGGAGAATGGGCCGACTGATTCAAGCTGATAGAAGAGCAACTTTGACTGAAATAACCACTCGTTACAACCGAGGTATGCAGCAAAGCATTTGTGAAGCCACAACACGTACAACCTTGAGGCGGATGGGCTACAACAGCAGAAGACCCCACCGGGTACCACTCATCTCCACTACAAATAGGAAAAAGAGGCTACAATTTGCACAAGCTCACCAAAATTGGACAGTTGAAGACTGGAAAAATGTTGCCTGGTCTGATGAGTCTCGATTTCTGTTGAGACATTCAGATGGTAGAGTCAGAATTTGGCGTAAACAGAATGAGAACATGGATCCATCATGCCTTGTTACCACTGTGCAGGCTGGTGGTGGTGGTGTAATGGTGTGGGGGGTGTTTTCTTGGCACACTTTAGGCCCCTTAGTGCCAATTGGGCATCGTTTAAATGCCACGACCTACCTGAGCATTGTTTCTGACCATGTCCATCCCTTTATGACCACCATGTACCCATACTCTGATGGCTACTTCCAGCAGGATAATGCACCATGTCACAAAGGTCGAATCATTTCAAATTGGTTTCTTGAACATGACAATGAGGTCACTGTACTAAACTGGCCCCCACAGTCACCAGATCTCAACCCAATAGAGCATCTTTGGGATGTGGTGGAACAGGAGCTTCGTGCCCTGGATGTGCATCCCACAAATCTCCATCAACTGCAAGATGCTATCCTATCAATATGGCCAACATTTCTAAAGAATGCTTTCAGCACCTTGTTGAATCAATGCCACGTAGAATTAAGGCAGTTCTGAAGGCGAAAGGGGGTCAAACACAGTATTAGTATGGTGTTCCTAATAATCCTTTAGGTGAGTGTATATATGCATGTATGTATATATATACAGCTCTGGAAAAAATGTAGACCACTGCAAATTCTTCTTAAATCAGCATCTCTACATGTGTGGCAGCCATTCCATTCCATTCATATTTTTATTTGGAATTTTGGAGAAATGTTGTCAGTAGTTTATAGAATAAAACAAAACTGTTCATTTTATCCAAACACATACCTATAAATAGTAAAACTGATAATTTTGCAGTGGTCTCTTAATTTTTTCCAGATCTGTATATACAGTGAGGGAAAAAAGTATTTGATCCCCTGCTGATTTTGTACGTTTGCCCACTGACAAAGAAATGATCAGTCTATAATTTTAATGGTAGGTGTATTTTAACAGTGAGAGACAGAATAACAACAAAAAAATCCAGAAAAACGCATTTCAAAAAAGTTATACATTGATTTGCATGTTAATGAGGGAAATAAGTATTTGACCCCTTCGACTTAGTACTTGGTGGCAAAACCCTTGTTGGCAATCACAGACGTTTGTTGTAGTTGGCCACCAGGTTTGCACACATCTCAGGAGGGATTTTGTCCCACTCCTATTTGCAGATCCTCTCCAAGTCATTAAGGTTTCGAAGGCTGACGATTGGCAACTCGAACCTTCAGCTCCCTCCACAGATTTTCTATGGGATTAAGGTCTGGAGACTGGCTAGGCCACTCCAGGACCTTAATGTGCTTCTTCTTGAGCCACTCCTTTGTTGCCTTGGCTGTGTGTTTTGGGTCATTGTCATGCTGGAATACCCATCCACGACCCATTTTCAATGCCCTGGCTGAGGGAAGGAGGTTCTCACCCAAGATTTGACAGTACATGGCCCCGTCCATCGTCTCTGTGATGCGGTGCAGTTGTCCTGTCCCCTTAGCAGAAAAACACCCCCAAAGCATAATGTTTCCACCTCCATGTTTGACGGTGGGGATGGTGTTCTTGGGGTCATTCCTCCTCCTCCAAACACGGCGAGTTGAGTTGATGCCAAAGAGCTCGATTTTGGTCTCATCTGACCACAACACTTTCACCCAGTTCTCCTCTGAATCATTCAGATGTTCACTGGCAAACTTCAGACGGGCCTGTACATGTGCTTTCTTGAGTAGGGGGACCTTGTGGGTGCTGCAGGATTTCAGTCCTTCACTGCGTAGTGTGTTACCAATTGTTTTCTTGGTGACTATGGTCCCAGCTGCCTTGAGATCATTAACAAGATCCTCCCGTGTAGTTCTGGGCCGATTCCCTTTACCGTTCTCATGATCATTGAAACTCCACGAGGTGAGATCTTGCATGGAGCTCCAGACCGAGGGAGACTGACAGTTATTTTGTGTTTCTTCCATTTGTGAATAATCGCGCCAACTGTTGTCACCTTCTCACCAAGCTGCTTGGCGATGGTCTTGTAGCCCATTTCAGCCTTGTGTAGGTCTACAATCTTGTCCCCGACATCCTTGGACAGCTCTTTGGTCTTGGCCATGGTGGAGAGTTTGGAATCTGATTGATTGATTGCTTCTGTGGACAGGTGTCTTTTATACAGGTAACGAGCTGAGATTAGGAGCACTCCCTTTAAGAGAATGCTCCTAATCTCAGCTCGTTACCTGTAATAAAAGACACCAGGGAGCCAGAAATCTTGCTGATTGATAGGGGATCAAATACTTATTTCCCTCATTAACATGTAAATCAATTTATAACTTTTTTGAAATGCGTTTTTCTGGATTTTTTTGTTGTTATTCTGTCTCTCACTGTTAAAATACACCTACCATTAAAATTATAGACTGATCATTTCTTTGTAAGTGGGCAAACATACAAAATCAGCAGGGGATCAAATACTTTTTTCCTTCACTGTATAAATACAAATAAAATGTAGGCCTATATACACAAACACACACATGCAAAATAACACAAAATCAGAATTAAGATGCAATAAAACATGCATGCACGAATAATTATGGAACATTAATCACTTAATGTCTTTCCAAACAAATCATCCTGTCATTGGTGGAGTACTAGCAGCCTGCCAAATGTGATCCTAAAAAATGTAGCAAAGATCACAGTACTTATACTACAGGTGTTAACAACTCCTTATGCTTCTGATGATGGTATTAGCATTGGCTGTGAGTTTTCTCAGATAATTGATTGCAATTGATTTGTATTGAATTGAATCCTGTCCCTCATTGGCAAACAGGTCTGTCATCTTCTTACAGGGCAGGCTGGCTGTAAGCTTTCCAATTATACCAAATATGGGCATATCCGAGCACGCTAGGCTGCGCTCAGCTGTGAGTTTGTGCGAGAGCTCACAGAGCACACATAAGGAAGGCAGCGCACATACAGAATAGACGTGATACAGCAAGAAAACCAAATACAAAGTAGAAAAATGGAATCCGACACAAAAAAATAAAACACCTTACCCTTCAAAAACAAATCATAGATGTGGAGTCTGTTTACAGCACTATGAAAGCCACTGACAGTGTGCTCTGTGCAAGAATAAAATGTCATGGCAGTATGGTGGCTGGGATGATTTACTGCATCAACATAGACAGGAGCTGTTGTAAAGAATAGCATGTGTCTATGTAATGCCTAAAGTGAAAATATACAAAAGCCAGATGTTTGGAATTCTGTTTCCCTGTTTAGTATTCTTTTTTACTTGTATATAGTTATTATTCACTTTTTTTATTTCTGTATTAACTCTGGTGGGGCAAACAATTATGTGTTATTTTCTGAATCAGAGTTATAAGTAAAAACATGACAACAGTAAAATCAGGCAAAAATGTGGAGGGACCAGGACAATTCTGAAATTGTAGGAAACAGAGACCTGAAAACTACAGCGATAGCTCTTGTCATGGTGGCACTCAGCCAGTTGTACTTGGGAACTTTTGGCTAAAGTCAGCAACAGCAATGAAAGCTGCTTGATCCAAGATAGAGGATGTACCCTGCACTCTAGGCAGATTTGTAACAGATCTACCAGAAATTCTGATTTATAGATTATAGATTCATATTTTGCTTGATTATAAAATATAATATGATTAAGAAAGGAAGTGTAATTACATTTTTTTGCAGTAGAATCTTAAAAAATGTAAAACAAAGTTTAATAAATCATGTGACCAATAGAATGAAACTAGAAACTCAATCAAGAGGTTAAACAGAAGTTTCCAATTTATACTAGGAACTGTGCAGCAAACCAATGGATGATGAGGATTCATATTCCCTGCAGTATCCTAGCAAACCTTTGTTAGTTTACTCAAGCTACAGGCTACAAGTCTACTGGAAAAACATCAATCATCTTTATGTAGCAATGGGGAAATGAACATGCAGCATACATTCTTCATGAAACATATTCATCACTGCTTAAACCTCCCACTCCTACAGTCATAAATTGCAAGACGCACATTAATACATTAAAACCTTATGCTGTGTAACCTTATACACTAAAATAAGACTGAACTGTAACTTCACTGATTAACCTCTTCAACTAGTGACAGATACATTTATATTAAAACTACTAAGAATACTAGGTGTACAATGATTACCTTAATTCAATTCAAAGAATATAATGTAATCGCTCTGCACCTATACTTTGTCTACATGTATTTATATATTATTATTTTGAATGCATGAGATGGTTAAATAAACACTACATTGCCTTCTAAATCAGAAGGTCTGGGCATTTTATCACCTTAACAGGCATATTCAGAAGTAAGACATATACAAACATATTCAACTAACTTAGCTCTGTTTTGCATTGCCATTTTGTGCACTGCAGACCAATAGACAATATATATATATAATATACATGTCATTACAGATGTTGTGAACAGGTACCTTTTCTACCAAATACTGTATAGAAAGCCTACCTGAATCTTCTGCATCTTGATCTTCTATATGGCCCACTGACACTCCCATTTCCATACATTTCTTGCTGTGGGCTTTGGACTTCATATGCTTGGTCAAATTACCTTTGATAATAAATGAAGAGAGAGGCTGAATTATACCAATTGCCTTACTAGGCCACAACAAGTTAAAACGTAGAACATAGTTACACAAACCTCACTAAGAATATGGACATTTGCTTGATGTTGTCCTGCACTTTTTGAGTGTGATATTGAAATAAGCTTAATAGTGATAAGCAATGAGACTGAAGTTTGACTGCAAACCCCTTTTGCAAGTTGTTCAAATTAATCTGATCGTCATCATTAATCATTCTTCTTTGTTATCACCTTACCTTATTATTATTAGTAGTAGTAGAAGTAGTTAATAATAATAATAATAATAATAATAATAATAATAATAATAATAATAATAATAATAAACATGATATTATATGTATGTGCCAAAACCAGGGGCGTTTGAAGACTTAGGGGGGCTTGTGCTGACAGTGTTTTTCCCGGTGTAAGGTGGCGGGGGGGGTGTAGTTGCTGGCACTGTTTTGCTGAGTTACTTCTTCATTCTAGGTTAATTTTGTTGTATTATTTTTAGGGGGGCTGAGAAAAAATACAAGGTACGGCTGACTGTTTTTTATCTGACTGTTTGACTGCACCATTTCTTCATAAATGTATTATTTTAGAGGGGCTGAGAGAAAATACAAAAGGGGCTGAAGCCCCCCTAAATAGGGACTAGCAACACCCCTGGCCAAGACAATTAGAGAGGAGACATGCTCAGTATTTAGAAAGCTGACCTGGGAGAAGATATGTAAAGATCATGCTACACTGTTTTAGTGTAGGCACTGCAATTTACACCGCAGCTCGCACCATAATACTGTATATGTAGATATGAGCAAGTCCCTGTCAGCTATTCACATATGCAGTGAGATACCAAAGCCATAGTATAGTGACCTGGAGAATTAACTCATTTCCCTGTCTCACAAGCGTTTCTTGCAGGCTTCGATTGCACAGATGTACTACAATGCACAGTAACATATAAATCATAATAGGACCTATTCTGTCAACTTGCTAATCAGAGTAAAGCATTGTTTCCCCAATAGTAATGATACAGTTTATAACTAACAAGCATAAAAAATGTTTTTAGATTACTATCATTATAAGTCTCTAATCATATAAATAACACTGCAGAGATTAAAAAACTTATAAAAACACAGAAACAGTGATTTGCCAGATGAAAAGAAATTACATATATACAGCTCTGGAAAAAATTAAGAGACCACTGCAATTTTTTCTTAAATCAGCATCTCTACATGTATGGCAGCCATTCCATTCCATTCATATATTTTTTTTTTAATTTGTGAGAAATGTTGTCAGTAGTTTATAGACTAAAACAAATGTTCATTTTACCCAAACACATACCTATAAATAGTAAAACCAGAGAAACTGATAATTTTGCAGTGGTCTACATTTTTTCCAGAGCTGTATATGTACAGTGCATCCGGAAAGTATTCACAGCACTTCACTTTTTCCACATTTTGTTATGTTACAGCCTTATTCCAAAATGGATTAAATTAATTGTTTTCCTCAAAATTCTACAAACAATACCCCATAATGACAACGTGAAAGAAGTTTGTTTGAAATCTTTGCAAATGTATTAAAAATAAAAAAATATAAAAGCACATGTACATAAGTATTCACAGCCTTTGCCATGACACTCAAAATTGAGCTCAGGTGCATCCTGTTTCCACTGATCATCCTTGAGATGTTTCTACAACTTGATTGGAGTCCACCTGTGGTAAATTCAGTTGATTGGACATGATTTGGAAAGGCACACACCTGTCTATATAAGGTCCCACACTTAACAGTGCATGCCATGAAGTCCAAGGAATTGTCTGTAGACCTCTGAGACAGGATTGTATCGAGGCACAGATCTGGGGAAGGGTACAGAAAAATGTCTGCAGCATTGAAGGTCCCAATGAGCACAGCGGCCTCCATCATCCGTAAATGGAAGAAGTTTGGAACCACCAGGACTCTTCCTAGAGAAGGGCCTTAGTCAGGGAGGTGACCAAGAACCCGATGGTCACTCTGACAGAGCTCCAGCGTGTCTCTGTGGAGAGAGGAGAACCTTCCAGAAGAACAACCATCTCTGCAGCACTCCACCAATCAGGCCTGTATGGTAGAGTGGCCAGACGGAAGCCACTCCTCAGTAAAAGGCACATGACAGCCCACCTGGAGTTTGCCAAAAGGCACCTGAAGGACTCTCAGACCATGAGAAACAAAATTCTCTGGTCTGATGAAACAAAGATTGAATTAATGTCTGGAGGAAACCAGGCACCGCTCATCACCTGGCCAATACCATCCCTACAGTGAAGCATGGTGGTGGCAGCATCATGCTGTGGGGATGTTTTTCAGCGGCAGGAACTGGGAGACTAGTCAGGATCGAGGGAAAGATGAATGCAACAATGTACAGAGACATCCTTGATGAAAACCTGCTCCAGAGCTCTCTGGACCTCAGTTGGAGGCGAAGGTTAATCTTCCAACAGGACAATGACCCTAAGCACACAGCCAAGATAACAAAGGAGTGGCTACAGGACAACTCTGTGAATGTCCTTGAGTGGTGAGTGGCCCAGCCAGAGCCCAGACTTGAACCCGATTGAACATCTCTGGAGAGATCTGAAAATGGCTGTGCACCTGATGGAGCTTGAGAGGTCCTGCAAAGAAGAATGGGAGAAACTGCCCAAAAATAGGTGTGCCAAGCTTGTAGCATCATACTCAAAAAGACTTGAGGCTGTAATTGGTGCCAAAGGTGCTTCAACAAAGTATTGAGCAAAGGCTGTGAATACTTATGTACATGTGCTTTTTTGTTTTTTATTTTTAATACATTTGCAAAGATTTCAAACAAACTTCTCTCACGTTGTCATTATGGGGTATTGTCTGTAGAATTTTGAGGAAAATAATGAATTTAATCCATTTTGGAATAAGGCTGTAACATAACAATGTGGAAAAAGTGAAGCGCTGTGAATACTTTCCGGATGCACTGTATATAACTTGGTCCTTGTTTGATGGTAAGCTACATCAAAATGTTTTATGAGAAACTGAAAGAAAATGTTTTGAAGGCATGTAGGCTGCATTGATTTGACGTTCTGTTTCCTAGAGTATGTGGGCAGGGAGGTGATACTTTGTTGAGTCACTCTAACCTTTCAAGAGATGGAAAATCAAAGGTTTGAATCTTCGCTACTCCAGTAAGAACCTTTTCAAATTATATGATTATAAGAAAATAAAGTTTACAAATGAGAGGAGGCCATTTGACCCATCGTGCTCGTTTGGTGTCCATTAATAACTAAGTGATCCAAGGATCCTATCCAGTCTATTTTTAAATGTTCCCAAATTTTCAGCTTCAACCACATCACTGGGGAGTTTGTTCCAGATTGTGACAACTCTTTGTGTGAAGAAGTGTCTCCTGTTTTCCGTTTTGAATGTCTTGAAGCCCAATTTCCATTTGTGTCCCCGGGTGCGTGTGTCCCTGCTGATCTGGAAAAGCTCCTCTGGTTTGATGTGGTCGATGCCTTTCATGATTTTTAAGACTTGGATCAAGGCCCCACGTAGTCTCCTCTGTTCCACGGTGAAAAGGTTCAGTTCCCTAAGTCTCTCCGAGTAGGACATTCCCTTCAGACTTGGAATAAGTCTGGTTGCTCTCCTCTGAACTGCCTCTAAAGCAGCAATATCTTTCTTGAAGTGTGGTGCCCAGAACTGTACACAGTATTCCAGATGAGATCTAACTAGTGCATTGTACAGTCTTAACAATACTTCCCTTGTTCTAAATTCTACACTTTTTACAATATACCCTAACATTCTGTTTGCCTTTTTTTATTGCTTCCCCATATTGTTTGGATGGAGAAAGTGAGGAGTCCACGTAGACTCCTAGGTCTTTCTCATGCGTTACTTCATCTAGTTCTATTCCTCCCATACTGTAATTATAGTGGACATTTCTGTTACCTGCTTGTAATACCTTGCACTTTGTCCACATTGAATTTCATCTGCCAGGTGTCAGCCAACACTTGAAAGTCTCTTTGAATAACCTGTGCGGCTGAGATCTGCTGAGCCACGTATTTTAGTATCATTTGGAAATTGGACACGTTTGCTGACTATCCCAGAGTCCAGATCGTTAATATAGATTAAAAAAAGCACAGTCCCTAATACTGATCCCTGTGAAACTCCACTAACAACCTCACCCCAGTTAGAAGCAACTCCTCTTATTGACACCCTCTACTCCTATACATTAACCAGTTCATAATCCATCTACTGAATGCCACCAGGTTACAATTCGAAGATCAGTCTTTGGTGCGGAACCTTGTCAAAAGCTTTCTGAAAATCTAAGTATATCATACCATATGTTTTCACGTTATCCACAGCTGCAGTTGCATGTTCAAAAAACTGTAATGAATTAGTAAAACATGATCTGCCTCGTCTAAATCCATGTTGACTATCACCAAGAATATGGTTTTCATTAAGATGCTCCTCTATTTTCTGTCTAGTTGTAACATTTTAGAAAAAAATGTTTAATTATTATTTCTTAAAGTACTGTTGGAAATATACCATCTGGCCCAGGTGATTTGTTTGTTTTCAATTTTGCTAGTCCCTTTAGTGCCTGCTCCTTATTTATCCTGATCTCTCTAGGGTTTGACTGGATTAGTTGTTAACCTGTGGTATGTTATCTGTTTTTTCTTTTGTAAAAACCTCTGTGAAATACTAATTTAGAACATTTGCCAAATCTTGTTCATTTTCCAAGATACTTCCATTTTGCCCTTTACCTGTTTCACTTCCTCCTTTATTGACCTATTGCTGTTGTAGTATTAAAAAAAGACTCTTAGCATTAGTTTTAGCTGCAAGAGCTGTTTCTTTTTATTTCCCTCTTTGCTTTCCTGATCCCTTTCTTAAGATCTCTTTGCAGTTCAACATATTGTTTGTATGTTTTTTTCATCTCCATCCCTTTTTGTATGCGTTATACAACATTTTCTTTCTCTTGATATTTTTTTGCATACTTCTATTAAACCATTTTGGCCAATGTTTTTTGGTCGTCAATTTGCTAAGTTTTGGTACACATTTCTCAAGCAGTATAATCTTAAAATAAAACCATCTGTTTTCAACTGAATCTGTATCCAGTGTGCTCCAGTCTATCTCTGCCGCCTCATACCTTCAAGGTTTGCTTTTCTAAAATTGTAGATAATTGTTTTAGACTTAGTCCTTGTTTTATGGAAGTATGCCTCAAAGCTAACCATATTGTGATCACAGTTTGCCATTGGTTCTCCAACTAGTGTCCCTCTGACTATCTTGGTCATTTGAAAACATCAAATCAATGCATACACACACTGTGGTTGGTTCCCTGGTGAACTGAGTTAGAAAGCAGTCATTTACCATCTAAACCATTTCTATTTCTGCTTCTGTAGTTCCGACTGGGCTTTCCCAGTCTATGTTTGGGAAATTGAAATCCCCCATGATAACAGCCACATCCTTGCTACATGCAGTCCTGATTACATTGTATAATGCAACATCTTTCTGAATATCTGAATTTTGCCTGTCTCTCATAAACTGTGTGTATCCTTTCAACTTGTATTCATCCCCATAATTTTATGTAAGCCATGTTTCTGTCACTCCTACAACATCATATTCCAATGTGGACCATGACCAGTGGATTCCCCCCGGCTTTGGCCAGTAGCCTGTCTACTAGTTTAGGGAGATCTGCAATGTGAGCACCAGGCAGGCAAGATACCATGCGGGTCTCCTTATCACTAGAACACACTGTGTGATCTACACCTCTAAGAATCTAAACCTCTAAGAACCTCTAGTCTCCTACTATAACTACCTCCCTGTTCTGGGGGGGGGGGAGTGGCCACCATGGTGCTCTGGTGCTCAACTGCTCTCCCATCACCCTCTGAGTTGTCACTGTCCAACTGTCCAGCAGTTGGAACCTGTCGGGCATTTCTAGCTCTTGAGATGTCTCTAAGGGATGTGCGTGCCCTTTTCTGTCGTTATGACCTACTATAACCCAGCAGTTCTCTACACTTTCCTGCTCTAAGATCTCAACTCTCCTAAGTTTTGGCATGCACACCATCTCTCTCATGGGCTGATTGACCAATTCTTCTATATCACCAGTACAGCGCAGATCAACAAGCTGAGCCTCAAGATCATGGACTTTGATCTCTAGGACTTGAACATGCTGACAACATTCACAAAGGAAATCTTCTTGGATGAGTTCATCCAGAAAGGCAATCATTCTGCAAACTTAACACTGTAGTGGCTACATGCTTCTAAATGTAAGTTTTTTTCAGTCTCTTAGTTTCTGTCCCCTCGACAACTGCTTGAGTTTTTGTCACCGAGAAACAGCTAGTTAGTCCTTCCCCTTCCTCCTTAAGGTACATTATTAAGGTACAAATAGGTTATTTCAGAAACTGTCTCGTTGACTGTTACATGGGGTGAGGCTATATCATCAGGAAGCATAACTGGGGACAAGCTTAGTTCTTACTTTTCTGACATACTGTTCACCACAATTTAAACTGATGAATTTGGAAATTAATTTAATGGGACAAAATGGTTCCCCACATCACCAATTCACGATGAATTTGGATATTAATTTAATGGGACACCATTGTTTCCAATGATCACCAATTAACACTTAACTGTCTCCACCTGGAACAGAATTCCTGATAGTCCTTCACTAAATCATCTTTCTTCAACCTATTCGACCTACTTGTAAGCATCACTCTGCACGACTGTTAAGCAGCCACACTGTCCTCCAAATGGAGTGATTACTGGCCCACTTTATAAACAGTTAAACTACATCAGCAAGGGTGACAAACATCAAACTCAGGGACGTCGTATGTGTAAAATCTTAACCAGTGCAGTTTATTGTGGGGATTCAGTATGACAGAAACGGAAATAATAAAGAAACCATTAACTTAGTGAAGTATGGAATATAGAACAAAACAAAGACTGCAGAATACAACTATAGAATAAGGATAGAGAATGGATTTTAATTGATATATGGTAAAGGACTTGGTAAAAGGTAGAAAAGTACTGGGAATATAACAGGAGAAAAAGAAAGAGAAAAATAAAATGTTGAGCGGAAGCAGGAGACCAAAACACTCACTAGCATTCAGACCCACTACAGACAACCCAACAAACACACAATGTAGAAAACAATCAGATGGATGAATTAGAATGGAGATAAGCGGGATTGAAATGGATGCAGTCCAGGAATGCGATTGTTTTCTACATTGTGTGTTTGTTGGGTTGTCTGTCTGTAGTGAGTCTGAATGCTAGTCAGCACGGCTGCTTAACAGTCATGCAGTGTGATTGTTACAAACTCTGCAGCTGTACTGAACTGCCTTCAATTAAGGCAAACTACAGACAAGATTTACACCAATTAAGTTCAAACAAAATGAGGAATGCTAAGACTGGTCTGAAACTTGGAAAACAACACAATGGTTCTCCAAAGCCTGCCGGCTAATTCCAATGAATTGCTTTCCCACTGCTCTGGAGACAACTGAGGCTCTTTTCATGTAGGCTTACCGCTTTTATGGGCTACCCGAGGATATAGTGTCTGACCTTTTGCCTGTTTGCCTTTTGCCGACTATTGGACTCCCTGGTTATCCCTGTTGGCCAGTATTGACCCCTTGATAGTGTTTGATCTCGCCTTTGTCTGGCCACTCATCTGCACCTGGGTTTCTGCACATTAGTCTAAAGTCCCTTGTTACAACAGCAGAAAAAAATTACATGATTTGAGAGCAGAAAGATGTTCAATTAATGTGTCAATTAATGTGTGAATGTCTGATCTTCTGATAGCATAATCAAAACTCTCGTGTAGGAAATTGTTCTTTAAAAATACACTTTACTGCTTCTGCTAAGAAAGGTTATAAATACTTTTTTCCATGATAATGATTGTGTGGTAATGATTTTTCTCAATTTCATTTGTTGATTACAACTGATTACAGTGAGGGAAAAAAGTATTTGATCCCCTGCTGATTTTGTACATTTGCCCACTGACAAAGAAATGATCAGTCTATAATTTTAATGGTATGTGTATTTTAGCAGTGAGAGACAGAATAACAACAAAACAATCCAGAAAAATGCATTTCAAAAAAGTTATAAATTGATTTGCATGTTAATGAGGGAAATAAGTATTTGACCCCTTCGACTTAGTACTTGGTCGCAAAACCCTTGTTGGCAATCACAGAGGTCAGACGTTTCTTGTAGTTGGCCACCAGGTTTGCACACATCTCAGGAGGGATTTTGTCCCACTCCTATTTGCAGATCCTCTCCAAGTCATTAAGGTTTCGAAGGCTGACGTTTGGTAACTCGAACCTTCAGCTCCCTCCACAGATTTTCTATGGGATTAAGGTCTGTAGACTGGCTAGGCCACTCCAGGACCTTAATGTGCTTCTTCTTGAGCCACTCCTTTGTTGCCTTGGCTGTGTGTTTTGGGTCATTGTCATGCTGGAATACCCATCCACGACCCATTTTCAATGCCCTGGCTGAGGGAAGGAGGTTCTCACCCAAGATTTGACGGTACATGGCCCCGTCCATCGTACCTTTGATGCGGTGGAGTTGTCCTGTCCCCTTAGCAGAAAAACACCCCCAAAGCATAATGTTTCCACCTCCATGTTTGACGGTGGGGATGGTGTTCTTGGGGTCATTCCTCCTCCTCCAAACACGGCGAGTTGAGTTGATGCCAAAGAGCTCGATTTTGGTCTCATCTGACCACAACACTTTCACCCAGTTCTCCTCTGAATCATTCAGATGTTCATTGGCAAACTTCAGATGGGCCTGTACATGTGCTTTCTTGAGCAGGGGGTCCTTGCGGGTGCTGCAGGATTTCAGTCCTTCACGGCGTAGTGTGTTACCAATTGTTTTCTTGGTGACTATGGTCCCAGCTGCCTTGAGATCATTAACAAGATCCTCCCGTGTAGTTCCTCACCGTTCTCATGATCATTGAAACTCCAGAAGGTTAGATCTTGCATGGAGCCCGAGACCAACTGTTGTCACTTTCTCACCAAGCTGCTTGGCGATGGCCCATTCCAGCCTTGTGTAGGTCTACAATCTTGTCCCTGACATCCTTGTACAGCTCTTTGGTCTTGGCCATGGTGGAGAGTTTGGAATCTGATTGATTGATTGCTTCTGTGGACAGGTGTCTTTTATACAGGTAACGAGCTGAGATTAGGAGCACTCCCTTTAAGAGAGTGCTCCTAATCTCATCTTGTTACCTGTATAAAAGACTCCTGGGAGCCAGAAATCTTGCTGATTGATAGGGGATCAAATACTTATTTCCCTCATTAACATGCAAATCAATGTATAACTTTTTTGAAATACGTTTTTCTGGATTTTTTTGTTGTTATTCTGTCTCTCACTGTTAAAATACACCTACCATTCAAATTATAGACTGATCATTTGTTTGTCAGTGGGCAAACATACAAAATCAGCAGGGGATCAAATACTTTTTTCCCCTCACTGTATGTTTAGACCTTTTGCCGGTCCCCTTGCCTTAAGATTTCTGGATTTCCTGCTCTGACCTGCTTGCCTGATCGTTGACCTTTTGCCTGCCTTTTGACTACAACTTTGGATTCTCTCTATTGCACTATTTACTGATATTCGACCCTGAGCTTGTTTTCTGAACTGCCATCCCACTTTGTATTTCACCCCGCACTTGAGTCCTCAATCCCTGGCTGCTGGCTGACAAGTACAAAGCATAGAGATTTTTATAACAAACTGAGAGCACCCTTTGGAATGGGGCTCATCAGGTACATGAGCTCATTACAGATGACTTCTGTAAAATCAGTACACTGATAAGCCTCCCGCATTGGGGGACCTGTTTGCAGTCTTATCACTCTTCTGGGTGTAGCTGTGCTGTGTGGAGCTTGTAGCATGGTTTGAATCCTGAAGGGGAGCTCCGAAGCTCACTAGCTACACATTCACATAAATCTGTATAAATTAACTTGCATGTTAAGCAACATGTGTTTACAACTTCAGAGTTGTTGCATTGTACTTCCATGAGGACCTAGGTAACCCCATTTATCCTGGATCCCAGATTAATATAAAAAGCACATACACATCTAATGTAGAGTAGCTACTTAACTTCTAAAGTTTCAGGTTGATTGCTGGAAAACTGTAGGACTAGAAGCCTTAGCATTTTGTTGAAAGCAAGGAATAAAAAGGACTAGCAGAATTAAAAACAAACAAATCACCTGGGCCACATGGTATATTCCCAACAGTACTTAAAGAAATTAGGGAGATTATTTATAGGCCGCTAACTCAAATATTCCAAATGACACTTAGAACAGGGGATGTGCCAACTGACTGGAAGATGGCAAATGTCATACCAATTCACAAGAAAGGGGAGAAAACTGAGCCAGGAAATTACATACAAATCAGTCTCACCTGCATTACTTGTAATATGTTGGAAAGAATTATTAGACAGAAAATAGAGGAGCATCTTAATAAAAAACATTCTTGGATATAGTCAACATGGGTTTAGACGAGCCAGATCATGTCTTACTAATTTATTAAATTTTTTTGAACATGCAGCTGCAGCTGTAGATCACATGAAAGCATTTGATATTATATACTTAGATGTTCAAAAAGCTTTTGATAAAGTTCCACACCAAAGACTGATCCTCAGATTGGAAGCTGTAGGCATTCAGGGTAATGTAAGTAGATGAATTATGAACTGGTTGATGTATAGAAAACAGAGGGTGTCGATTAGAGGAGTTGCTTCTAACTGGAGTGAGGTTGTTAGCGGAGTTCCACAGGGATCAGTATTAGGGACTGTGCTTTTTTTAATCTATATTAATGATCTGGACTCTGAGATAGTTGGCAAACTTGTCAAATTTCCAAATGATACAAAAATAGGTGGCTCAGCATATACAATCTCAGCAGCACAGGTTTTTCAAAGGGACTTAGATAATATTCAGTTGTGGGCCGACATCTGGCAGATGAAATTCAGTGTAAAGTATTACATGTAGGTAACAAAAATGTCCACTATAATTACACTATGGGAGGAATAGAACTAGATTAAGTAACGCATGAGAAAGACCTAGGAGTCTATGTGGACTCCTCACTTTCTCTATCCAAACAATGTGGGGAAGCAATAAAAAAGGCAAACAGAATGTTAGGGTATACTGTCAAAAGTGTAGAATTTAGAACAAGGGAAGTAATGTTAAGACTGTACAATGCACTAGTTAGACCTCAACTGGAATACTGTGTACAGTTCTGGGCACCACACAGAAAGATATCGCTGCTCTAGAGGCAGTTCAGAGGAGAGCAACCAGACTTATTCCAGGTTTGAAGGGAATGTCCAACTTGGAGAGACTGAGGGAACTGAACCTTTTCACCCTGGAACACAGGAGACTATGTGGGGACTTGATTAAAGTCTTCAAAATTATGAAAGGCATCGATCACATCAAACATGAGGAGTTTTTCCAGATCAGCAGGGACACACGCACCCGGGGACACAAATGGAAATTGGGCTTCAAGACATTCAAGACGAAAAACAGGAGATACTTCTTCACACAGAGTTGTCACAATCTGGAACAAACTCCCCAGCAATGTGGTTGAAGCTGAAAATTTGGGAACATTTAAAAATAGACTGGATAGTATCCTTGGATCACTTAGTTATTAATGGACACCAAACAAGCATGATTGGTCAAATGGCCTCCTCTCGTTTGTAAACTTTCTTATGTTCTTATATGTTCTTAAAAAGATGATGAAAAAGATCTCGTACCATCAGCCTTGCCGACATCAGAATAATAATAATAAAATTGCTGCCTCACCTTTAGTTTTGAAAGAAAAGTTACAATAGGTGCAGTGGTATGGACGGACATCTGTGTGTGTCCGAATGTGCTTTCTGAGCATGCTGGGCTTCTTACATCGTATTCCACACTCTTCACAGATGTATTTTCCTCTGCCTCTCCCTCGCACATAGACATACTCTTCATTAGACTTGTACCTGGGCAAGATTACAATAAAGCTTTACAAAATACTTTCTTTAAGCAATGATATTATAGCCTCACTTTTTGTTTTGAAAAGAAGACTAAATAACTAAACACTTTAAATGTTGTTACAAAAATTAACCCATCACTGAGTAAAGAACCTTAAGGCACAAGCAAAAATGATGTGAAGGGTCATCCAGGAGAGACCATTAGTGTAGAACAAACATCCCTATTATTAAAGGAAACAGATTCTCCAGGACAAAAATAAATAATAAATGATTGGGTGAATAAACAAGTTGAGCTAATTATTGTGCAAGCACAGCATACAAATTAAAAACAAATAACAACCACAACATGACCACAGACTTACAAGTAACTTACAATCAGCATATAATGAACAAATGCAAACAACACATCAAACTTCAAATAACCACAAGGACCACAAAATATGCAATAAGCAAATCACACACACACATATATATACATACGTGTGTGTGTGTGTATATATATATATGTATACAGTGTATCTGGAAAGTATTCACAGCGCTTCACTTTTTCCACATTTTGTTATGTTAGTCTTATTCCAATATTGATTAAATTCATTATTTTCCTCAAAATTCTACAAACAATACCCCATAATGACAACGTGAAAGAAATTTGTTTGAAATCCTTGCTAATGTATTACTAATTAAAAACAAAAAAAGCACTGGTCTGATGAAACAAAGATTGAACTCTTTGGCCTGAATGGCAAGCGTCATGTCTGGAGTAAACCTGGCCAATACCATCCCTACAGTGAAGCATGGTGGTGGCAGCATCATTCTGTTGGGATGTTTTTCAGCGGCAGGAACTGGTAGACTAGTCAGGATCGAGGGAAAGATGAATGCAGCAATGTACAGACACATCCTTGATGAAAACCTGCTCCAGAGCGCTCTGGACCTCAGACTGGGGCGAAGGTTCATCTTCCAACAGGACAACGACCCTAAACACACAGCCAAGATAACAAAGGAGTGGCTAAAGGACAACTCTGTGAATGTCCTTGAGTGGCCCAGCCAGAGCCCAGACTTGAACCCGATTGAACATCTCTGGAGAGATCTGAAAATGGCTGTGCACGACACTGCCCATCCAACCTGATGGAGCTTGAGAGGTCCTGCAAAGAAGAATGGGAGAAACTGCCCAAAAATAGGTGTGCCAAGCTTGTAGCATCATACTCAAAAAGACTTGAGGCTGTAATTGGTGCCAAAGGTGCTTCAACAAAGTATTGAGCAAAGGCTATGAATACTTATGTATATGTGTTTTTTTTGTTTTTTATTTTTAATAATTTTGCAAAGATTTCAAACAAACTTCTTTCACGTTGTCATTATGGGGTATTGTTTGTAGAATTTTGAGGAAAATAATTAATTTAATCAATTTTGGAATAAGGCTGTAACATAACACAATGTGGAAAAAGTGAAGCACTGTGAATACTTTCCGGATGCACTGTGTATATATATATATATATATATATATATATATACACATACACAGTGAGGGAAAAAAGTATTTGATCCCCTGCTGATTTTGTACGTTTCCCCACTGACAAAGAAATGATCAGTCTATAATTTTAATGGTAGGTGTATTTTAACAGTGAGAGACAGAATAACAGCAAAAAAATCCAGAAAAATGCATTTCAAAAAAGTTATACATTGATTTGCATGTTAATGAGGGAAATAAGTATTTGATCCCCTATCAATCAGCAAGATTTCTGTCTCCCAGGTGTCTTTTATACAGGTAACGAGCTGAGATTAGGAGCACTCTCTTAAAAGGAGTGCTCCTAATCTCAGCTCATTGCCTGTATAAAAGACACCTGTCCACAGAAGCAATCAATCAATCAATCAGATTCCAAACTCTCCACTATGGCCAAGACCAAAGAGCTGTCCAAGGTTGTCAGGGACAAGATTGTAGACCTACACAATGTTGGAATGGGCTACAAGACCATTGCCAAGCAGCTTGGTGAGAAGGTGACAACAGTTGGTGCAATTATTCGGTCTGGGGCTCCATGCAAGATCTCACCTCGTGGAGTTTAAATGATCATGAGAACAGTGAGGAATCAGCCCAGAACTACACGGGAGGATCTTGTTAATGATCTCAAGGCAGCTGGGACCATAGTCACCAAGAAAACAATTGGTAACACACTACGCCGTGAAGGACTGAAATTCTGCAGCACCCGCAAGGTCCCCCTGCTCAAGAAAGCACATGTACAGGCCCATCTGAAGTTTGCCAATGAACATCTGAATGATTCAGAGGAGAACTGGGTGAAAGTGTCGTGGTCAGATGAGACCAAAATCGAGCTCTTTGGCATCAACTCAACTCGCTGTTTGGAGTAGGAGGAATGCTGCCTATGACCCCAAGAACACCATCCCCACCGTCAAACATGGAGGTGGAAACATTATGCTTTGGGGGTGTTTTTCTGCTAAGGGGACAGGATAACTGCACCGCATCAAAGGGACGATGGACAGGGCCATGTACTGTCAAATCTTGGGTGAGAACCTCCTTCCCTCAGCCAGGGCATTGAAAATGGGTCATGGATGGGTATTCCAGCATGACAATGTCCCAAAACACACAACCAAGGCAACAAAGGAGTGGCTCAAGAAGAAGCACATTAAGGTTCTGGAGTGGCCTAGCCAGTCTCCAGACCTTAATCCCACAGAAAATCTGTGGAGGGAGCTGAAGGTTCGAGTTGCCAAACGTCAGCCTCGAAACCTTAATGACTTGGAGAGGATCTGCAAAGAGGAATGGGACAAAATCCCTCCTGAGATGTGTGCAAACCTGGTGGCCAACTGCAAGAAACGTCTGACCTCTGTGATTGCCAACAAGGGTTTTGACACCAAGTATTAAGTGGAAGGGGTCAAATACTTATTTCCCTCATTAACATGCAAATCAATGTATAACTTTTTTGAAATGCATTTTTCTGGATTTTTTTTTTGTTATTCTGTCTCTCACTGTTAAAATACACCTACCATTCAAATTATAGATCATTTCTTTGTCAGTGGGCAAACGTACAAAATCAGCAGGGGATCAAATACTTTTTTCCCCCCATATGTACAGTGGCAAGAAAAAGTATGTGAACCCTTTGGAATTACCTGGATTTCTGCATAAATTGGTCATAAAATTTGATCTGATCTTCATCTACATCACAACAAATAACAAACACAGTTTGCTTAAACTAATACCACACAAACAATTATATGTTTTCATGTTTTTATTGAACACACCGTGTAAACATTCACATTGCAGGGTGGAAAAAGTATGTGAAGACTTGGATTTAATAACTGGTTGACCCTCCTTTGGCAGCAATAACCTCAACCAAACGTTTCCTGTAGTTGCAGATCAGACCTGCACAACGGTCAGGAGGAATTTTGGACCATTCCTCTTTACAATACTGTTTCAGGTCTGCAATATTCTTGGGATGTCTGGTGTGAATTGGTCTCTTGAGGTCATGCCACAGCATTCTCAAGCGGGTTGAGGTCAGGACTCTGACTGGGCCACTCCAGAAGGCAAATTTTCTTCTGTTGAAGCAATTCTGTTGTTGATTTACTTCTGTGCTTTGGGTCATTGTCCTGTTGCATCACCCATCTTCTGTTGAGTTTCAATTGGCAGACAGATGGCCTTACATTCTCCTGCAAACTTTCTTGATAAACTTGGGAATTCATTTTTCCATCGATGATAGCAACCTGTCCAGGACCTGAGGCAGCAAAGCAGCCCCAAACCACGATGCCCCCTCCACCATACTTCACAGTTGGGATGAGGTTTTGATGTTGGTGTGCTGTGCCTTTTTGTCTCCACACATAGTGTTGTGTGTTCCTTCCAAACAACTCAACTTTGATTTCATCTGTCCACAGAATATTTTGCCAGTAGTGCTTTGGAACATCCAGGTGCTCTTTTGCAAACTTCAGACATGCAGCAATGTTTTTTTTGGACAGCAGTGGCTTCCTCCGTGGTGTCCTCCCATGAAGTCCATTCTTGTTTAGTGTTTTGCGTACCGTAGACTCGTCAACAGAGATGTTAGCATGTTCCAGAGATTTCTGTAAGTCTTTAGCTGACACTCTAGGATTCTTCTTAACCTCATTGAGCATTATGTGCTGTGCTTTTGCAGTCATCTTTGCAGGACAGCCACTCCTAGGGAAAGTAGCAACAGTGCTGAACTTTCTCCATTTATAGACAATTTATCTTACTGTGGACTGATGAACATCAAGGCTTTTAGAGATACTTTTGTAACCCTTTCCAGCTTTATGCAAGTCAACAATTCTTAATCTTAGGTCTTCTGAGAGGTCTTTTGTTTGAGGCATGGTTCACCCTCAGGCAATGCTTCTTGAGAATAGCAAACTCAAATTTTGTGTGTGTTTTTTATAGGGCAGGGCCGCTCTAACCAACACCTCCAATCTCGTCTCATTGATTGGACTCAAGGTTAGCTGACTCCTGACTCCAATTAGCTTTTAGAGAAGTCATTAGCCTAGGGGTTCACATACTTATTCCACCCTGCACTGTAAATGTTTACATGGTGTGTTCAAGAAAAACATATATAATTGTTTGTGTGGCATTAGTTTAAGCAAACTGTGTTTGTCTATTGTTGTGACGTAGATGACGTCAAATTTTATGACCACATTAGGTAGAACTACAGGTAATTCCAAAGGGCTCACATACGTTTTCTTGCCACTGTACATATATATACACACACATTATATATATATATATATATATATATTGTGACAGAAGCGGAGGTTAAAAAAAAAAAAAAAAATACCTGGGATGTGGAACACTGGGGAAGGAGGAGTGTGACAGGGAGGGGGTTAATTGTCATTCCCTGTCTGCTTATGGACTGCAGGTGGTTGGGGTGATTGAACAATTAAGGTCAATAAACCCCAGCAACCTGACATATATAAATAGGGGTGGGGCAGAGGACAAAGGGAGAGTGTTGGGCCGGTAGCAAGGGAGTTGTTTTTGAGCTGACGGTTCGGTTCGTTTTAACTGTGTAGTCAGTGGACCAGCCGGTTTTTTGTGTTGGAGTTATTTAGTATAAAACTTTGGTTGGCCCACACGCCACATTTAGTTTGGTTATTAGATCTATAAATTGTGAAGTGTAAAAATATTAGGAGCTGGGATTGTTGGGACCCGCCCTGAAGAGTGGACGCAGTAAAGGTTGGGTTCGGTCAGGTCACAGTAGGAGACCTGAGAAGAAAATAGTGAAGAAGAAAACATGTAAATAAACTAATCCCTGAACCCGTGGAGTACAGCCTGGTTTTTCTGCCTCCCTTCGGACAAAAGTAGAGGTAACCTTATCTGGGGAGTCCGGGCCACCACTCCACCAGGTCATACGCCCAGAACGCCCAGAACCCCAGATCCAACGGGAGGAAGACAATTCGAGGGGCCACGGCTCAAAAAAGTGTATAAAACACGTCGACAGCGACATTGTGAGAAACGAAAGGGATCTCTGAGTAATAGAGTGTTGTTGCTGGCAATGGGGAAAAGAACGGCGAAAGGGGTAAGCACCCAGTGCTCCCCCAGAGAGATTTTAGACGAAACGGGGGAGGAAGTAATTGACCTTGGGGAAAACGGGACAGAAACCTGGTATGATACTTTCCAACCCTCAACCAGGAATTTTGGACGGGAGCAATCACAGGATCCAACTTTATTACATGTTCGGGGGAAGGTTGTAACCATAAACGATGTACCGGTGGAGAATGCAATTGTGAATCCACATGAACATTTTATAGTTAAAAATGACTTATTATATCGGGTCACTATAATCAACGGTAGTCACGTTGAACAACTGCTAGTACCTCAGGCATATCGTTTAAGGGTGCTTAGGTTAGCTCACAATCATCTGTTTGGGGCACATTTGGGAAGCGAGAAAACACTGCAACGCATAACTCAATGGTTTTACTGGGTGGGGATTAACAAGGAGGTAGAAAATTTCTGTAAATCCTGTCCGGAATGCCAGAGAGCCAGCCCCAGACCTCATCTTAGAGCCCCACTGCAACCCATGCCCATAATAGAGGTACCTTTTGAAAGGGTGGCCATGGATTTAGTAGGTCCACTGAATAAATCGGCCAGGGGCCATTAGTACGTCCTGGTAATCCTCGATTATGCCACTAGGTACCCCGAGGCCATTCCATTGAGGACCATGGCCTCGAAGACTATTGCAAAAGAACTCATTCAGACTTGTGCAAAATGTTGCAAATCAAACCCATCAAAACCTCAGTCTACCATCCGCAGACGGATGGGTTGGTTGAACGTTTTAATAAAACTCTAAAGTCAATGCTTAAAAAGGTGATATCCAAAGACGGAAAGGACTGGGATTTGCTCTTGCCCTACCTCATGTTTGCTGTTCGGGAAGTTCCCCAATCTTCCACAGGATTTTCACCGTTTGAGTTGTTATATGGGCGTCAACCACGGGGTATCTTGGACATTGCCAGGGAAGCGTGGGAGGAGCAAAGTAACGAAGGTAAGAACTTAATAGACCACATCCTCCAGATGCAGGACCGCATTGATAGAATCACCCCCATAGTCACCAAACACTTGCAACAAGCCCAAGGGCGACAAGCACAGCAGTACAATAAAACTGCTAAAATCCGTCAGTTTCAGCCAGGAGATAGGGTGTTGGTGTTGGTCCCCACGCCAGAAAGTAAACTCTTCGCCCATTGGCAAGGGCCGTATGAAGTTATTGAGGATGTGGGGCCAGTAAATTACAAGGTCCGACAACCTGATAAGCGTAAGAAGGAACAGCTTTACCATGTCAATCTATTAAAACCATGGATAGAAAGAGAAGGGCTATTAGGGGGGTCAGGACAAGTTAACTGCTGTCCCACCCAGATACAAATAAAAGGGGGCAGCGACAATCGAGAGGAGACCGGTCCCGTAAACATTGGTCCAGAGTTGACACCTAAACAGGTCCAAGAAGTTCACGAATTGATACGGCGACGTCGCGATGTATTTTCATCAACACCTGGTAGAACTAAGGCCATAGCACATGATATTATAACGGCCCCTGGCGTGAGGGTAAAAATAAGACCATACCGGGTTCCGGCCGCTCAGAAAGCTGAAGTCTATAAGGAAATAGAATTAATGAAAGCCTTAGACGTTATAGAAGATTTGCAAAACCCAATGGTACGTGGCGATTTTGTAACAACTTCCGGCAGTTAAATGCAGTATCAAAATTCGATGCCTACCCCATGCCAAGGGTAGATGAGCTGATCGAGAGGCTTGGTAAGGCCTGGTACCTAACCACACTAGACCTTACCAAAGGATACTGGCAAATTCCGTTGACGCCAGCAGCTCGTGAAAAAACTGCCTTCGCCACCCCATTTGGGTTATTCCAGTATAAAGTAATGCCGTTTGGGCTCCATGGAGCACCCGCAACGTTCCAAAGACTAATGGATAAAATTCTACAACCACACCTGGACTATGCATCTGCATACATTGACGATATTGTTATCTTCACAGAAACATGGGATGACCATCTATCCAAAGTGGAAGCCGTGCTGAGTAGTTTGAAACAAGCAGGTCTGACCGTAAACCCAGACAAGTGCTTTGTGGGCTTGCAAGAGGCCAAATATTTAGGATACGTAGTGGGCGGTGGAGTGGTCAAACCACAGGTCTCAAAGGTGGAGGCCATTAAAAGCTGGCCGATTCCCCGAACCAAAAATCAAGTCAGGGCATTTTTAGGGCTAGCAGGATACTATAGAAGATTTGTGCCTGAGTTTTCGACCATAGCAGCCCCGTTGACGGATCTGACTAAGAAGATGGCCCCAGTTAAGGTGCAGTGGACAGTGGAAACGGAAGCAGCCTTCCGTATGATCATTAAAATTTTGTGTAGTGAACCGGTGTTGACGGTACCAGATTTCACTAAACGGTTCATAGTGCAAACGGATGCATCTGACATAGGACTGGGGGCTGTTCTGTCTCAAATCGTAGATGGAACGGAGCACCCAGTAATGTACCTCAGTCGTAAACTTCAACCACGGGAGACGCGATATGCCGTGGTAGAAAGGGAATGCCTGGCTATAAAATGGGCACTGAACTCCCTGAAATACTACTTGCTGGGGCGGGAATTTTCCCTGGTTACTGATCACTCTCCGCTTGTATGGATGAAGGATCACAAGGACCGCAATGCTAGGGTCACTAGGTGGTTTCTGGCATTGCAGCCCTTCAAGTTCACAATTGAACACCGTAGCGGTAGGTGTAATGCTAATGCGGATGGTTTGTCGCGGGTGCATTGCAGGGGTTTGTAGGTCACTCAAACCGGTGGTTTGGAGCTGGGTAGGAGGATGTGTGACAGAAGCGGAGGTTAAAAAAAAAAAAAAAAATACCTGGGATGTGGAACAGGTAGGTGGTTGGGGTGATTGAGCAATTAAGGTCAATAAACCCCAGCAACCTGACATATATCAATAGGGGTGGGGCAGAGGACAAAGGGAGAGTGTTGGGCCGGTAGCAAGGGAGTTGTTTTTGAGCTGACGGTTTGGTTTGTTTTAACTGTGTAGTCAGTGGACCAGCCGGTTTTTTGTGTTGGAGTTATTTAGTATAAAACTTTGGTTGGCCCACGCGCCACATTTAGTTTGGTTATTAGATCTATAAATTGTGAAGTGTAAGATATTAGGAGCTGGGATTGTTGGGACCCGCCCTGAAGAGTGGACGCAGTAAAGGTTGGGTTCGGTCAGGTCACAGTAGGAGACCTGAGAAGAAAATAGTACTGTGAAGAAGAAAACATGTAAATAAACTAATCCCTGAACCCGTGGAGTACAGCCTGGTTTTTCTGCCTCCCTTCAGACAAAAGTAGAGGTAACCTTATCAGGGGAGTCCGGGCTTCACAATATATATATATATATATATATATATATATATATATATATATATATATACATACACACACACATACAGTATATATACAGTGGGGGAAAAAAGTATTTGATCCCCTGCTGATTTTGTACGTTTGCCCACTGACAAAGAAATGATCAGTCTATAATTTTAATGGTAGGTGTATTTTAACAGTGACAGAAAAATGCATTTCAAAAAAGTTATACATTGATTTGCATGTTAATGAGGGAAATAAGTATTTGACCCCTTCGACTTAGTACTTGGTGGCAAAACCCTTGTTGTCAATCACAGAGGTCAGACGTTTGTTGTAGTTGGCCACTTTGCAGATCCTCTCCAAGTCATTAAGGTTTCGAGGCTGACGTTTGGCAACTCGAACCTTCAGCTCCCTCCACAGATTTTCTGTGGGATTAAGGTCTGGAGACTAGCTAGGCCACTCCAGGACCTTAATGTGCTTCTTCTTGAGCCACTCCTTTGTTGCCTTGGCTGTGTGTTTTGGGTCATTGTCATCCTGGAATACCCATCCACGACCAATTTTCAATGCCCTGGCTGAGGGAAGGAGGTTCTCACCCAAGATTTGACGGTACATGGCCCAGTCCATCGTCCCTTTGATTCAGTGCAGTTGTCCTGTCCCCTTAGCAGAAAAACACCCCCAAAGCATAATGTTTCCACCTCCATGTTTGACGGTTGGGATGGTGTTCTTGGGGTCATTCCTCCTCCTCCAAACAAGGCGAGTTGAGATGATGCCAAAGAGCTCGATTTTGGTCTCATCTGACCACAACACTTTCACCCAGTTCTCCTCTGAATCATTCAGATGTTGGAAAACTTCAGATGGGCCTGTACATGTGCTTTCTTGAGCAGGGGGACCTTGCGGGCACTGCAGGATTTCAGTCCTTCATGGCGTAGTGTGTTACCAATTGTTTTCTTGGTGACTATGGTCCCAGCTGCCTTGAGATCATTAACAAGATCCTCCCATGTAGTTCTGGGCTGATTCCTCACCGTTCTCATGATCATTGAAACTCCACGATGTGAGATCTTGCATGGAGCCCCAGACCGAGGGAGACTGATAGTTATTTTGTGTTTCTTCCATTTGCGAATAATCGCACCAACTGTTGTCACCTTGTCACCAAGCTGCTTGGCGATGGGTCTTGTAGCCCATTCCAGCCTTGTGTAGGTCTACAATCTTGTCCCTGACAACCTTGGACAGCTCTTTGGTCTTGGCCATGGTGGAGAGTTTGGAATCTGATTGATTGATTGCTTCTGTGGACAGGTGTCTTTTATACAGGTAACGAGCTGAGATTAGGAGCACTCCCTTTAAGAGAGTGCTCCTAATCTCAGCTCGTTACCTGTATAAATACACCTGGGAGCCAGAAATCTTGCTGATTGATAGGGGATCAAATACTTATTTCCCTCATTAACATGCAAATCAATTTATAACTTTTTTGAAATGCGTTTTTCTGGATTTTTTTGCTGTTATTCTGTCTCTCACTGTTAAAATACACCTACCATAAAAATTATAGACTGATCATTTGTTTGTCAGTGGGCAAACGTACAAAAACAGCAGGGGATCAAATACTTTTTTCCCTCACTGTATATACATTTTGGCAGTGTGAGAGGCAAGGCTGGGGTCAGAGCAGGTCTTTCAGTGGAGGAGACTACAAAACCTCTCCTCCAAGACTCCAAACCCCAGAAGCCAGCAGGGCTCCTGATGGCCATAGCCCCGCCCACCACTTCCCCTATAAAAGGAAGCAGGAAGCAATCAAGTGTGTGCATGCTTGGCTGGGGTAGCAAGGTGCACAGAGGAGGGCGAGAGGCGAGAGGCGAGAGGCGAGAGGCGAGAGGCGAGAGGCGAGAGGCGAGAGGCGAGAGGCGAGAGGCGAGAGGCGAGAGGCTGAAAGAGCAGGAGAAAGAAGGGTTCACAGTTGACGGATTCACTGGCTTGCGACCCTTTTTCTGGACCTGGACCATTCTCCCTCCAGTTCGTGACTACAAACCTGCCTTATCCCTTTATGCTTCTGTCTGCCCGGTGTTCGGCTCTACCGACCTGGGCATTTACTGTTATTGTTAGTGTTTACGTTTACGTTTAGTTAGTGCACGGACAGAGCTAGGTTTTGTTTTGCTTTTTGACACTGTGCCTGCCATTAAGGGAAGCAATAAAACAACAGCAAGCCTGTTTTGTACCCTCTGCCTGCCTCCCTACTGTGTGTTTCAAGACCAGACCCCGCCTACATACAGCCCTTTCTTGTGACAGGCCCCCAAACACGTTACAATTGGTGGAGAATGCGGGCATAGTCTGTGTGGTCTGGATCAAGAAAAGAGACGCCACACACAAGGTTGTTTTGAAAAAAAAAAAAAAAAGGGCCGAAAATCCAAAGCCAAACAACAAAGGCAGGCACACAAACTGGCGGCGGTGGAAAACACAGTGGAGATCGGTGCTGACTGGTTGTTTAATCCCAGCTCTCCACTGTGGCTGCAGACGGAAGGCCTCAAACACCTGCACCGAACCACTTGCTCCTTACTGTTGGAGTTTCTGTACCTGTCTGTTCCTGACAAAATGGAAGTTATCCTAGGAGGTCAGTCTGACATGAAGATGGCTGTGCAGGATGTGCTGGATTTCATGGAGAAACGGAGCCTATCAACAGCAGGAGGACAAGGCCATGCAGCCACAGGAGGCAAAGCTCTCGCCGGTGCCCCGCTTCCAGCCTGAAGGAGAAGAGGAAGTGCCTCTTCAACTGCAGTCTTCCCCAACCACTGATTGCAAGGTCTGTCCAATGTGCCTTAAGCATTACCAGTAGAATGCTGTCTGGAGCCTGAGGAGGAAGAGGAGAAGCCTCCGTCTGTCCAAGAGCTGGAGACCGAGCAGGAGACGTCGCTGACATCCTGCATTGAGGAGGAGGTCAACTTCTCTCCCTCTCCACCCCAGAGAGAGGGGTGGAGTTAAATGCCTTCCCTGAGCCTGAAGATGAGGTGGAGTTTCCCTCCCTCACAGAGCTGCAATGGGAGGAAGAGGACCTGCAATGGGAGGAATTGGTGCCTTGGCAAAAGACACCAGGAGAAGATGAGGAACTGCTTCTTCCACCATGGCCAGGACAAGAGGAAGACCTGCCAGGGAGAGAGGAAGATGAGGAACTGCTTCTTCCACCATGGCTGGTACACGAGGAAGACCTTCCAGGGAGAGAGGAAGATGAGGAACTTCTTCTTCCACCATGGCCGGTACACGAGGAAGACCTTCCAGGGAGAGAGGAAGAAGAGGACCTGCTGTGGCTAGAGCAAGAGAGCCTCTGGCCGTTCCTGCCGCCGGAGCCACAGAGGGCCGAGGTGTTCCTGCCGCCGGAGCCACAGAGGGCGAAACACGAGTATCCAGCCTCCAAGAGGGAGGAGCCCAAGTGTTCAGAACCCCGGAGGGAGAGACCCAAGTGTCCCGTGTCCGGGAGGGAGGAGCCCGATTGTCCAGAGCCCTGGAGGGAGGAACCCGAGTGTCCAGCACCCCGGAGGGAGGAGCCCGAGTATCCTGAAGATGAGGAAGAGGTGCTGCCTTCCTCGTCCCACTCCAAGGATAAGTGTCCGCCACCATACCTGGTGGAAGAGTATCCGCCACCGTGTCTGGCAGAAGAGAGTCTGCCACTGAGCACTGAGGAGCTACCAGGAGAAGATGACTTCAGGAGGGAGTCGCCGTCTGTCTCCTCAGAGGCCACACCAGAACAGGAGGTGCCTACAATCCAGGTGAAGGCATCATCTGTTGTCCCCTACACTGAATCAGATGGAAAGATTATACCAGGCCCTGAATCTGGAGAGCAGCCGGAGCAGCCGCAAAAGGAACAGCACCCGCAGACGCTGCAGTTAACTCAGTCGGGATCCCGGAAGACAGAGAAGTCGCAGCAACCAGAGGGTAAGACTCTTGTGCTTCCTCCATCAGGTCTCCTGGACAACCAGAGTTCCTGTCCTCGACCTGAGTTCCTGGCTGCAGCAAAGGAGATGGAGACACCTCAGAGTGCCCAGGACCCGCTGTGTCTCCAGGACGGAGCAGAGACTGGAGGGGAGCCAAGTGATACTGTGGCAGCGGAGAGGTCTCCGCCAGACGAGCCTGGTTCCTGGAGGGACCAGGGAGCAACAGGTCCTTACCCTGGACTTGACGCTGGAGGGGAGCCACCTTCAGTGAAATCGGGGACATGCCAGTCCACCCCGAGAACCAGATGGGCGAGATACGGAGAAGGACAGGACATGGGGGACTGGCACATCCACCGCGAGGATGACCCAGCAGATGGAGACCCCATCTGGCTCTTCGGCCCACCCACCCGCCCCTTGTGTCTTTTGGAGGGGGGCATGGCCGTGGTATGGCCGTCATCGTGTGCGCCCCTGGCTTCACTCTTCAGGGGGAGGCTATGTGGCAGTGTGAGAGGCAAGGCTGGGGTCAGGGTGGGTCTTTCAGTGGAGGAGACTACAAAACCTCTCCTCCAAGACTCCAAACCCCAGAAGCCAGCAGGGCTCCTGAAGGCCATAGCCCCACCCACCACTTCCCCTATAAAAGCAGGAAGCGAACCAGTGTGTGCATGCTTGGCTGGGGTAGCAAGGTGCACAGGAGGGCGAGAAGACAATGGAGCGAGAGCGTGGAAGAGCAGGAGAAACAAAATTACCACACAGACATTTTTCTATTTGTTGTATTTTGAATCGCAATAAAAGCTACTAGCAACCGAATAGTTAAAACCAGATCAATGGTGGTGTTTGGTTTGTAACCTAATCTTATTGTCTCATGTCATATTATGTTTCCTTCCATGGACATAATTTTGATCCCAGAGAAGGAAATGGAAGGTATGACATAATTATGGATGTCTTCAGCAACATTTTTTATTCGGTCATTCAACTTGCATGCAACCTTTGCTCCAAAACCACGTGAACCGTACAAACCAACTTAAATAAATTGTTTTATTAGAAAACCACTAAGTAAAATGAACACTGAAAGGATAGAGGGACAAGACTGATCCATAATTTAATGTTCATATTCTTTCTTTACTCTTTTAATGAGGAATGCACAGAAAGTAGTGAATATGGATGAATATGGAAATTTATTCAGGTCAATATTAGTAAGCTTGGTAAACATATGTCCCTTTTATACCTGCTATTTTTGCTCCTCTTTTTCAATTTTGAATGCTACTGTATTTAGTGTGTACAGTAAAGCCTCCTTTGAATTGAGACTTTTTGTACTTGATAGACTGTCTTCAGTTTCTTTGTATGTGTGCTATCATCAGATTTAAAAAAGTTTAAAGATACTTGTTAGACCAAATCAAGACCGAGGTCTGCTGTTATTATGCCATTTCCATACGTCTTCAAATGTATTTTCACATAGATATTTATTTAACAAAGTTCTTGTGGTATTCATCAATTACAACTTAATAATTTATGGGGAAACTATTTGTGATAGAGACATGCATTTTTTGCTGCGTAGCGAAGATTCTGCTGAAGAGACACGTGCGGTTTGTTTACATTGTGTCTTTACTGGTGTGCATGGTATTGACCGATGGAAAGGACATTACTGTCTGTCATCATTCATAGAGATTATGTATTTTTTACCCAACCACAGACTGTGACTCTAAGAATATCTAGCCAATCCAATGAAATCCTTTTAATGACGTGCAGAAACCCAGAGAAGGGAGTAGCACTGAAGAGGAAGTGGAGTATGAAGAGTGACAATGTGTAACCACATATAACACCCCTTCTCATGTGTTAGTTTAGTGTGTTTATACATATCCCCATTAGCTGCCATGTTATTGCATATGTGATTAATTTGAAAAAGATGCTCCCACACAGTCTCTACTAGCAAGTGTTAGAATTCAACAGAATGCAATGTTTTGATCAAATACCTTATAACACTTGCAAGTAGAAACTGTGTGGGAGCAGGGTTTTTCTATCCAGATCCTTTTCCCTCATACACACCTGTCTACTCTATACAGGTGTGCGATTAGCTTTTGTTATGGTGATTGATTAATTACCTGAATAAATGCTATGTTTTAATATGTTCACCACACATTTACGCACCCTCATGCATTTTTGGTGATGTTTGCCTTTGGCTGGTAAAAATACCAAGTGGCTGGTAAGTTTTTTCCTTCTATCAGATACAGTGGCTAGTGGCCAAAAAAGTTAATTTTATTCCCTGTATACAAGTATAGTTCAATTTTGAGATTCTGGGTGTCATCCGTGACCTTTGAATGTGTTGAAATCTTCCTTCCTCCAGCTTAAAAACATTGCTAGACTTAGACAAATTCCTCTAATTACATGACACTGAGAAATTGATACACAAATTTGTTACATCTAGACTGGATTACGGTAATGCCATTCTCTCAGGCGACATAAACAGAGCTATTTCTGCACTTCAGTTAGAATTCTTGCAGCAGCATTTTGGACTAACTAAAATATGAACACATCACTCCAGTATTAGCTTCTCTTCACTGACTGCCCATGCGCTACAGGATAGACTTTAAAGTTCTCTTACTAGCATTTAAAGCACTAAAGGGACTGGCACCTCCCTACTTAAAAGATCTCCTTATCGAATACATTGCAGGTCGGCCACTGAGATCCCAGGAAGCCGGTTACTTAGTGGTCCCTAAAATACACAATAAAACCACAGGTAGTAGAGCATTTAGTTATAGGGCCCCGAAATTGTAGAACGATCTTCCACCCTCTGTAAGAGATTATTTCCTGAATGCCCCCTGTGTCTTAGCCTTTAAATCACTCATCTGCCGGTGTGCCATGGACATGCAATGCACAACTGTTTTTGGAAATGTCCTGCATTGCATGACCAGTATCTGAGCACAACTGTCTTCTTGTCTTCCAGCAACAGCCCTCTCTGAGGGTCCGACGTGGCACAACCCTCCTCCGAGGCACCCCACCATGGAGGGCCAGCAGGGCATCCACACCCGAGGTCTGATGAGCCATCGCCACCTAAAGGCTGTTAATGGTCCAATCGCCCCCACCCTCGAAGGCCGGCAAGAGGCCTCCTCCAGAGGGAAGACCACAGCCAGCAGCACTGATCAAGAACTTTCTGATCTCTTTGCTGCTGTAACAACTATACTGCCTGGAGGGGAGGCAACCATTAGGCCTAGGCCGTAAGCTGTGGATCCCCAGAGATTTATTTTCTCCTACATGCCATCCATAGGAGTTTTGTTTTTCTCTCCTCCGTGCCTAAATGGTTTATTTATTTAAATGTTCCATTACTTTATTTTAGATTGTGTAAACTGTCTATTTTTATTTTACTTTATTGTATTATTTATGTATTATTTTATTTTCTGTATATTTGTTGTATGGTTACCAGTCTGTAAAGCTCTCTGTGGCTACCCTGCAAAGGGTGCTATACAAATACAAATTGATTGAGAGATTGATTGAATTTAAAAATATGTAAACTTAGATGAATCAGACTTTTAATTTTATTAATGATTAAAATCAGAGCAAATGTACCATACTTTGATTTATTTATTGATTGTGTAAGCCTATTGTCTTGCTAAAGTACGTACCCTCCATCAAAGATTTTGACTCGCCTTGGCTCAGTTTTGGTTGAAGATGACTCCTTGTCTGGCTCATTAGGTTGCAGATGTTCAGCTTTGCCTTTACTGTTGTTTTCCTTTGTCATAGACTTCTGGGGACTTAAGACCTACAGTTAACAATACAAAATAAAAACAAATCATTGTCAAATGTAAAGGAACCATTCTAAGTCTAATAGTTGCATGAAAAACATTCATAATTACACTAGATAGCAGATGCAAATATGAAAAACTTGTTTTTTTTATTTTAATTTTAAATTTATGTATACGAAAAAAATGTAGTGTTTGCTCTGGGTTGGATGTATGCTTTTGTAAATAAATATGTTCTTATAACAGTAGTTGAAAATTATACATTTGAATGTTACTAAATATTACAGAGAAATCATAGAACTATTAGAAGCACTAGTTTTGCATGTTTAATGGCTGCTTTGTTGATTAAAACTGTCAATTACAATATTACAATTATTTAAATGTAATTTGGATCATACCTTGGGCAAGCAGTTTTTCAGCTTGCTAGAGTATGCCAAGATATCAGACTTTGAACTTGTGGTTATTGCTTGAGTGTAATGTGTTTTCTTCGCTTGTTGTTTGGAATTAAAAAGTGACAGGGCCACTTTTGTTGGAAGTCCAAGTGGATTGGGATTGTTTGTATTAATTGCCCAAGTCGTGTAGGCAGAAATCCGCTGGTCAGTCTGAGGAATGTGAAGTGGCTTTCTTTTCATTAGGAAACACCAAGTGAAACTTGTTGTCGTCTTAAGACTTGGAAATGACAAACGGTGGGTGTCTCTCGTGTTTACCACTGAAACAGACGAAGCTAGCTTCACATGACCTTGAAAGCATGATGACTTCAAATGAGACTTTACAGCAGATCTGCTGTCCTCACTCCTGCCTTGAGATTTCAAGGTTGAATTTATGGGCTGAGAAGAGGCAGAGGGCCCTGGTGACATCGTTATTATAGATCTTGATGCAGGATAGACTGTTGCAGACTCATTCTCAGGTGCTTCTCCTGTAGTCTCTATTATCCCACTTTTGCTGATATCAGATGCTGGAGTATCATCTGGATGGGTATTTTCAACTTCAGGTTTTTCTGCAGGCTGTTGGATGACATCTGAGTCTAATTGACTATCTGCTGGTTCAGTGGTGCATACCTGCCTAACCAGCATTAGCTTTCTATGTCTTGGTACTTCGGCCATTCTTGTGTTTAAGAAATTCAGTGATCTGCCATCAGTAGTACATGCAACTCCGTGTTCATCTTTTGCTCGTTTCTGGTGCTTCTCCATTGCAATATCCAAGCTGTTGGCAGGTGACAGCATGCGCTTGCTTGAAGCAGTAGGTTCTGGCTGAGGGCAGAGCCCCACAGATGGAATTTTCTGAACAAAGTGTAAAGAACCTAATGTAGCCATGCTTCCTCTCTCAGTAATGTGATTTTGGCTTTCAGGAACAGAAGGACATTTTAATTGGGGATTCAGGGAAGCCTGTGGTTTGTCCTGGTGAACCTGTGGCAAACTTCTAACATCAGTAGTCGTGATATGCACTGGAGCAGTGCTTACCTTACAAACACTTGCTGAAGAAGGGTTCATCTGATCTTGGGTTACTAAAATCTGAGGCAAGGGGCTGATGCCTGCTAGAGTATATGATGACACATTGTTCTGAAGACCAACAGGTAAAACAATGGATGACACCGACTGCACTGGCCCAGGTGATGGTGATGCAATGATTTGGTGAACCTGTGGGACCATATATATACTTTGCATAGCATCTGGTGGCTTGGAAACACTAATAACTTCATTTGAAACTGGAAGTGTTATTATAGGCAAGGTACTTGAAGTAACTTGCATACTTGGAAGTAAATAAGTCTGGTTAGTTTTCAAAGGGGAAACTTGAAGCTGATATTTGGGCACATAGTTTTTCTTCTCTTGCAAATCAGCTGTAAGACTGGAATTGTTCTGAGTTTCTCCTTGGCCTGGAAGTGCTTGAACTGATGACTGCTTTGCCCTTTCACTATTAAGACCTGTAGATATATGATGCCACGGATGTGGAAGGCCATGAACTGGAGTGTGTTGAGTGCTTGTTTGGCTGCCCAAATTAATGCTCTGCACCAACTGTTCATTTTTATTCTGAACCATTTCTCCTTGACTTATTGGATGTAAAATCAGAGGTTGTGTGGCAGGTGATCTCCCAGCAATTTGAAATCTGTGTTGTGGAACGGAGGCCATATTTACTAAAGGACCATGATGTAAAGACATGGGTAGTTTCCCTGAGTGCTGCTGGCTTTCAGGGCCTATCTTTAAAGACATCTGACGAACCAGAGGTCCTCTCCTCCTTTCAATGAGAGGTATTTGAACCCCTTGAGCAACTGGAGGAGCCTTTGGCAGAACTGTCTCTATAGGTAACAAAGATCTTGAAGGGGATATGCTTCCACAGTCAAAAGACTTGCTACGGTAGTCTGATGTCACCTCCACTGATGGCTGAGTGCAGCTGATTTGCTCTGATGCTGCTCGTCTCATTTCTCTAGAGTGTGATCCAGGGACTCCCAATGTATTGCAGACTATGGGCAGCCCTTGACAATCTGATGACTTTGAAATGTATTCTGCCTTCAGTGGGCTCTCAGACCTTGGCAGTTCATCCCTATCAAAGGAGGCTGATATACTAGAACAATGTGATAAACTGTCCCGGCTTAGACTCCTAGATAAGGTTGATTCAAAGCTAGATTCCCCAGAGGAATGTTCTATTTCAGCTAATCTGATTCTTTTCTTCTTTGGAGGGAGCTTTTCTGTCGGCAGTTTCGACAGACTTTCACTACGCTGGGGCCAGCTAAATGTTTCTATTGGCTTCTCCTGTTCATTTCCTTGACTCTCCTGCTCCCTATCAGGCTCCTCTGTGACCAAGATTTCAGGAACCTGTATGTTGTTTTGGCGAACCAGTCTAGATTGCTGTACAGGTAAAGAATTATCACAAGGTACAGATATGCCATCATCATTTTGATCAGCTCTTGGCTTTTCTGGTGCAACATCTACCAACTCGGAATGGCCATCTTGAGTGGCATTTACCATTGTCCCTGTCATTGGTTTGGTTATACTCTGGATTTCTTTTTCTTGTAAAGTAACTGGAGAACCTCTTTCAAAAGATTCTGATTTCTCAAATGAATTTGGCCTGCTCAGTGAGTTAGTGTGCTGAATTACAGATATACCACTGCCTTGTCTTTTTAATTCTCCCCTTTCTATAGCAGTCAAACTAATCTGAGCTTCTCTGATAGGAGACAGTCTTGAATCTGCTGCCTCTGTACCTCTTGCCATAAGCTGCACTTGTGAGATATGGATTTGATGTTTAGCAGTTTTTAGATCTACCATAACAGAAGTATTCTGAGGGAAAACCCTACCCCGAATATCTTTGGATGTCTGACAAGAGACAGAATCAAAACTTCCCGAACATGCAGCTGTGGTTTCAGTTGGGGACTGTTCATCATCATCACCAACACTTTTCATTTTTCTTCTCTTTCTAATTAAAAGTGGTTGCTCCAGAACACCTGTGGCACCTGTAACTATGTAATGAAAGACGTGGGGCTGTGTGCTGCGAGGAAATACATCCTGGTCAGGATCACGGACTGACACCTGCTTGTTTTTTGGTCCGTGCAATTCTGAACAGTAGAACTTCTTGTGATTCTCAAAGTTCTCCAATTTTCTATACCGGTTGCGACATGTCTCACACTCATACATTGTTCCACGACTTTGCTGGGATTTTTTAATTTTCTCATGAGCAGATCCTTGTTCAAATGATTTACTTCTAGGCATCACATCTGCAGATAAGTTGGGTCCATGATAACTTTCCTCTACAGACCGTGCAGAAGCAATGCCATGTCCTTCATTCGTTGAAGAGTCTTCAATTGCTGTCTGTCTCACAAGTGTACGTGGATGGACAGCGAGATTTGGGTTGGGGGGCCCAGACACAAATACATCATCATTAAAGGATCCAATTTTATCATCAAAAGACTGACAGCGTGGTGGGTGTGTGGGTAGTGCTATGTTAGGGGGAAGAGCAGAGTATCCAGGTGTTGCAGGCATAGAATTGCTTCTAGTTATTGGCAAACACTCCATAGATGGATATTGAGGGGGAACAGACAAAAGAAAGACTTGTTTTGATTTTTCTGTAGGAGTGAAAGGGGACTTTGGTATGTCAGAGCTTGAACTTGTTCTTCTACTGATGGGTTTTAGATCAAACTGAAAAGAGTCTTTAAATATGTAAGATTTTGGAGAGTCTATACTTCCTCTTCTGGAGAGAGAAGTCCTTCTAGGTTTGACACTGTCCAACTGTTTGTCATCAACCACTGCTTCATTGTCTGATATTAATTTGGAAATCCGCTCTTCAAGAGTTTTTGTTTCTATGGGTGGGCGCATTTGGCCTGGTATAGACGCTGATTTATCTGTGTCATTTGCCTGCATTACCGTTACTATGACAGCTGAAGGACCACTCAAAGTACTTTTATTAACGTCCACTTCAGCTGGTGGAATAATCTTGACAAAGGGACTCGGTGGACTCATGGTTTGATCTGCACTCTCTGACCGTGAGAAGTAACCAGAATCAGTACTGCCTAAGCTCCGTGGGCTCAAAAGGCACTTGCCCTGCTGCTGCAGAGAAAAGTCTGTGGCCTGCTGTCTTTGCAACTGGGCATGCCCTCCTGCTGGGGGTGACTTGGGGTGCTGCTCCTCATCGTCACTGATAGACTCTTGTTGAAGGATATGGTTGTCAACTTCTTTCAAAGATGACAACATCATTACATTTGACCTTACACTCGTGGTCTGAAATTCCCTTTGCCTCTGTGCTGTAGCAAGCTCTGGGGTTGAGTCTGATGCACTTGGGCTGTCAGCCCGCAATGGAGAAACATTCACAGGGTAAACTACCACTTTTGGCAAAGCGCCTGTAACTTTGGGCTCTGATGACTTTTGGCTGGCCTCATAAACAGCTGAAGACTCATCCAGCAGGTTGCCTTGGGTGGGGTTGGAATTCTGTACACTGCTCTCAGATATAGCTGTAATGCTGCTTTGTGAAGATTCTGGGTCTAAATTCCTTTCATCAGCTGTGTTTTCCTCTTCACTTTCTCCACTTTCCTCCACGTCAGAATGTGTACTAAATGCTTTGTCTGATTCCTGTGATAGTGCCCCAATGCTGGAATCTGGTCTCACAATTAGGCCAAGCTTAATAGCATGTGCATTGGACTTTTTGTGCTTATACAAGTTGCTTTTTGTTTTAAAGGAAAATCCACATGTGACACAAGGGTAGGGTCGTTCTCCTGTGTGAGATCGAATGTGCTTCAGCAAAACACTGGGTTTGGCACAAGGCCGACTACAATATTCACAAACATACTTCCCTTGCTTTTTTGGTTTCTGGTCTTTTACATTAATATTACACATTTGTTCTATGGTAGGATTTATGGTAGTGGCCATTTGAACTTGATTATACCCAGGAGTCACAGGAACCTGTATGGAACTGGGCACAGTAGCAGAGGCAGACTGGCATGTGTGAACCACTGGCTGACTCTGTGGAAGAGCCTGAGGGCCAGAAGAGATAGGAGCATGAGTCAGTGAAGAGGTTGGTGCTACACTGTAAGACTGCTGAAGGTTATGCTTTTCTTGGTTTTGATGGTGGGCAGTGGATTGTGCAAATTCCTGAACAGTTTTCTGGGGGTTGCATTGCCCACTTTGCGACAGGACTGTAGAATGCTGATATTGTAAATGTGACATGGTCTGATTCAGAGCTTCTGCACTTTTCAAAGACGAAGGTATCTGTGGAATACTGGGATAATAATGTAGCTTGGTATCAAATTCAGGCTGTGTAAAACTAGGCTGGTCATGGATCCTTAAATTAACATCTGGTATTCCTATGGACTGAGACCCCTGAATTGGTCCTGACTTCCCAGCTGGTGTACAGAGAAAGGAGTTTTTGTTCTGAGTCAAAGAGCTAAGATCTGGCTCCATGGCTTTTAATAAGACTTCAAGAGAAGCACTGGCAAGCAAAGGCGAGGCACAGTTCAAAACATCAGCAGCTTCATGACTCCAGTTTTCATTTAACATGGATGCTGTGCTCATCTGCTTGTCTGGTAGTTCTTGTGACTTGGAAAGGTTATCTGTCATCCCCCATTGTATTTTGCCAGCAATGTGACAGTCTTTGGCAAAATCCCCAACACATGGATCAAACGGCTGGTTCTGAACTAGAGAAGTCTCAGTCTGCATTGGTCCCTCACAATCAATAGATTTGACTGTGGCTTCACTGCTCACTTTATTGATCTGAAGGAGATCTTGCACCTGATGTTTGTGATCTTCCAGCTCTCCATTCCGCAGAGATGAGATTGTTAAAGTGCTGGAAAATGCACAGGGAGCGATTCCATCCTTTACTGCACGTTCAAGAACAGGAACAGTAGAAAGCTTGGTCTGTGAAGGCTTCTTTACAGGTGACTTGGGAATCTTCTTTAACTGATTTTCCATCACTACTTTTTTTCGCTTAAGACCTTTGACAGCCTCAGTACCTCTTCTGCCATTCTCATTGACATCTGTGAATCACAGAGGAAATGGATTAAGTTCTCAACATTTTTATCCTTATGATATCACCCATGCATATCACCACCATTCTTCCCTCATGAGTTCCAAAGCAGTGTCAAGTTGCCCCTGTTCAAAACAACTCTCGCTTGCTGTCAATTTCAATGTGATACATTATTCATTAACTCATTAACAGTCTTAGTATTCCTGATTTTGTTTTAACTGCCTTAATTGAAGTTAATCTTGTCTGTAGTTTGCCTTAATTTAAGTCAATTCAGTACAGCTGCTGAGTTGGTGAAAGTAAATAGGTTGAAGGAAAGGGGATTTAGTCTAGGACTAGCAAGATTTCAGTTAATTGAGCCTGGTGGATCTATTTGGAGACAATTAGGTGTGAATTGGGGGCAGGTAGACAAAAGGGTACTTAAAGCTGTTGTTGAGAAAGCGCTGCGCAGTTTCTCGGTGACAAAAAAGTCAAGCAGTTGACCAGGGGATAGAAACAAAGAGCCCACCCCCCCCCCAAAAAAAAAAACTTGCAACATTTAGAAGCATGTGGCCACTACAGTTTCATGTTTGTAGAATTAATGCCTTCCTGGATGAACTCATCCAAGAAGATTTCATTTGTGAACGTTGTCAGCATGTTGAAATCCTAGAGTTCAAGGTCCATGATTTTGAGGCTCAGCTTGTTGATCTGCACTATATTAATGATATGGAAGAATTTGTCAATCAGCCCATGAGAGAGATGGTGTGCATGGCAAAACCTTGGAGAGTTGAGACCTTAGAGCAGGAAAGTGTAAAGAACTGCTGGTTTATAGTAGGTCGTAACCTACTATAAAGAATACTACAAGCTAGAAATGCCCAACAGGTTCTAACTGCTGGACACCGAGTTGGACAGTGATGGCTTCGAGGGTGATGGGATGGCAGTTAAGCACCAGAGCACCATGGTGTCCACTCCCCTCCAGAACAGGGAAGTACTTATAGTAGGAGACTCAATCATTAGAGGTGTAGATCACATAGTGTGTTCTAGTGATAAGGAGACCCGCATGGTATCTTGCCTGCCTGGTGCTCAGGTTTCAGATCTCCTAGTAGACGGGCTATTGACAAAGCCGGGGGGAATCCACTGGTCATGGTCCACATTGGAATCAATGACATAGGAAAAGGTAGGGCAGAGGTTTTGTAAGACAAATTTACAGAGTTAGGAAAGAAACTAAAGAGCAGAACCTCCACAGTAGTTTTCTCCGAAATACATCTGGTACCACGTGCATGGTCAGGGAGACAGGCAGAGATTTAAAAAGTTTAACACGTGGTTGAAATCTTGGTGTAGGGAAGAGGGTTTTAGATTTATGGGGCATTGGTCTTTCTTCTGGGATAGATGGGACCTGTACAAACTGGACGGTCTAAATCTAAACAGAAGGGAGGCTAATGCATTGGGAGAGCATATGTGCAGAGTAATTGAGAATCTTTTAAACTAGGGACCAAGGGGGCAGGGAGCTCTGACAATGGGAGATGTGCCACGAAGGAAAGAAAACAAAGGGAAACTGCTAGTAGGAAAGTCCTGAAATGTTTGTACCTCAATGCCAGGAGTATAAGGAACAAGATGTTAGACCTATAAGCCACAGTGCTGGCATGTGACTAGGATGTTGTAGGAGTGACAGAAACATGTTGAAAAGATACACAGTTTAGGAGAGACAGACACATTTTAAGAGGTGGTGGGTTAGCATTATATGTCAGAAATTACATTGAGGCAGAAGAACTCAAATTAGATCCTAGTAACAAAACAGAATCTTTGTGGGTGAAACTTTTGAATAAAAGATCCAGAGGATTAGTGGTAGGAGTGTATTACAGACCACCCAATTCAGATATTCAGAAAGATGTTGCATTGTACAATGTGGGGTAAATGATTGCTTTCTAACTCAATTTGTCAGTAAGAGGGACACTAGTTAGAGAACCAATGGCAAACTGTGATCACAATATGTTTAGCTTTGAGGCATACCTACAAAATACAAGGACCAAATCTAAAACAATTATCTACAATTTTAGAAAAGCAAACCTTGAAAGCATGAGGCGGCACTTAGAACAGTTAGACTGGAGCACACTGGATACAGATTCTTGAGGCTCAGGAGAAATTTTAACCAAAACTTAGCAAACTGAGGACCCAAAAACATTGGCCAAAATGGTTTAATATAAGTATGTAAAAAATATCAAGAGAAAGAAAGTGTTGTATATCTACGGTGGCCCTGAAGTGCAACTGCTGATAAAATGAAGCTGCGGCTATGAGATTAGGTTGCAATGCTAATTATTTTGTTTTAGCATTCTGTCAGAAAATAGTGTTTCTATCCTAAGGAAATCAATGTGTTATCTAGGCTAACTTGTTAGGTGAATAATATGAGATTTTTGACTTTTAGTTTAAGTGGAGGTGAAGAATGTGAAGAATATTACTCTCCCATCTGTCTCATCCATTAATCTTTCTGATATTATCCATCAGCACTCCCCAATCTCTCAAATTGTTGGGAAAGATAAGAGTCTGTGCCTTCTATAATCTTTCTTTGAAACATATACAATTGAATCATGTTCTGTAATCACAAACTAAGGAAATAAATAAAAAAGGTCCTGTTTGCTTTGAGTTAAAAATCATTCTGTTTTACTTTGAAAAGGTAATAACTGTTCATTTGTAGATGTTAATTACATTGTCAACATTATCATACAAATGTAGATGTCTCCATTAGGAAGATGCTTCAATTCTAGCAAAAAAACAAACAAAAAAAATCACAACCATGCAATTTTATTAAAATAAATATCCCAGAAATGTAATTGACAATTGCTATGCAACCTGTTTTGTCCTGTGCACATAGGCATAGGTTTAGGGGGTGACCCCCAATGTTGACAGGCTCCATAGGCATAGGGGATACATCCCCCCCAATTCTGAAATGAAACCTGCTCCCCTGCCTGTGTATCATACTAAATATAGCATAGACAAATTCACAGCCACCCAGATTTTCACTTCAAACTATAAACCCTAAAGGAGACTGTAATTGCTCGATGCACCACAGGAATAGATACACTGCCGAGTCAAACAGCCACCTAGCCAGCCATTGCAGTCTCTGTTCGATAGCAGAAAGAGCATCTCCCTATCAGCTTCACAAAAACGCAAGTAGAGATTAGTTCAAACCACTATGGTAACCTTAGTCAGCTAAACTGCAACCTCAATGTTGAAGAAGGTATCATTTCTGGCAAGCTTACTAAACAATCCATTTGTGGACAGACAGACTTTTATTGTATCAATTCCAAAACTTTTTGAACTCTTAAATGTGAAATATTGTTCTTCAATAATCAGGTTTGTTTAATAATTATATATGTTTATTAGTATTATTGAGTACTGGTAAAGAACTGTAGATGACTAACTAAAGCTAAACTCATACTTAATGTTCAACTTTCACTGAATTTATGTATCTTCCATCGTGAAGGTGTGTACACTAGACGATCACAGACATAACTGATCTGAAATCCTTTGTCGTGGGGATCTCCGACACAGCCTCGAAACTCCCCCATCTCATGCAAACACGTGTGATCCATTCAAAGTAAACAAACATGAACCTGGACAATCATGAGCTCACTGCCCTTGCTGTTTGTTCATTCATCTGTGCAGACAATCAAAAAAAGTGGAGAGAATGTGAGTGGCTGGGAAGTCGAGGGCAATATGGCCTTTAATATTCTGCTCTGCTGTATACTCCCACCAACAGTATGATCATCACATTGTATGCACAGACCTGGGTCAATTACAAACACTAATTGGTATTCGTATTTTAAAATAAATGTTTTCCTGTATTTGAGAATGAAAAAAAACCTGCCTCAAAACAACTATTTGTATTTTAATTATTTGAATGAATACTTCTGAAAATCAAATACCCCTGTCATGTTTATTCTTCTTGATTTTTTCTTCGAACAGCTCAACTTTTATTGACTGCTGTTGATCTACGTTCTCAGAATGAATTGCCGATCATCTCACACTACAAGACCCATGCAAATTCTAGTTTTAAATATCGAACATGTTTGATATTATTGTGACAACCCCGATGAGCTAAAGTTTGGATTGGAAGGCAAGGGTTTGCATCGCAGATCCTCTATCACTACATGTTTGTCAGTACCGAGCACCTGCCCCGACCAAGCTACTTTTCATCATGATCAGTGCAGATTTGTCAAGATGGCCATTTCGGGGCTATATTCAGGCCAAAAAAAAACGTGTGAGCTCAGCTTTAGTGAAAACTAGGGAAATACATACAACTGCCACTGCCTACTTATTTATGATGTACAGATGTAAAAAATGTATAATTAATTCAAAAAGTAAAGGCAACTAATAGTAACCACTTCAACTCCAGAAGAAAAAAAAAGTGAATATAATGTTTTAACACCTCATATTGCTTTTAAAATTGCTTTTAAATTTTGATATATATGATGAATGAAATACAAAAAAAAAAAAGTGTTTTTCATTAACCCTTTACACTCCCATGTACTACATACAGAGAGGGAAAAAAGTATTTGATCCCCTGCTGATTGTGTACGTTTGCCCACTGACAAAGAAATGATCAGTCTATAATTTGAATGGAAGGTGTATTTTAACAGTGAGAGACAGAATAACAACAAAAAAATCCAGAAAAACGTATTTCAAAAAAGTTATACATTGATTTGCATGTTAATGAGGGAAATAAGTATTTGACCCCTTCGACTTAGTACTTGGCAGCAAAACCCTTGTTGGCAATCACAGAGGTCAGACGTTTCTTGTAGTTGGCCACCAGGTTTGCACACATCTCAGGAGGGATTTTGTCCCACTCCTCTTAGCAGATCCTCTCCAAGTCATTAAGGTTTCGAGGCTGATGTTTGGCAACCTTCAACTCCCTCCACAGATTTTCTATGGGATTAAGGTCTGGAGACTGGGTAGGCTACTCCAGGACCTTAATGTGCTTCTTCTTGAGCCACTCCATTGTTGCCTTGGCTGTGTGTTTTGGGTCATTGTCATGCTGGAATACCCATCCACGACCCATTTTCAATGCCCTGGCTGAGGGAAGGAGGTTCTCACCCAAGATTTGATGGTACATGGCCCCGTCCATCCTCCCTTTGATGCGGTGCAGTTGTCCTGTCCCCTTAGCAGAAAAACACCCCCAAAGCATAATGTTTCCACCTCCATGTTTGATGGTGGGGATGGTGTTCTTGGGGTCATAGGCAGCATTCCTCCTCCTCCAAACATGGTGAATTGAGTTGATGCCAAAGAGCTCAATTTTGGTCTCATCTGACCACAACACTTTCACCCAGTTCTCCTCTGAATCATTCAGATGTTCATTGGCAAACTTGTCATCAGACGAGCCTGTACATGTGCTTTCTTGAGCAGGGGGACCTTGCGGGCGCTGCAGGATTTCAGTCCTTCACGGCATAGTGTGTTACCAATTGTTTTCTTGGTGACTATGGTCCCAGCTGCCTTGAGATCATTAACAAGATCCTCCCGTGTAGTTCTGGGCTGATTCCTCACCGTTCTCATGATCATTGAAACTCCACGAGGTGAGATCTTGTATGGAGCCCCAGACCGAATAATTGCACCAACTGTTGTCACCTTCTCACCAAGCTGCTTGGCAATGGTCTTGTAGCCCATTCCAACATTGTGTAGGTCTACAATCTTGTCCCTGACATCCTTGGACAGCTCTTTGGTCTTGGCCATGGTGGAGAGTTTGGAATCTGATTGATTGATTGCTTCTGTGGACAGGTGTCTTTTATACAGGTAACGAGCTGAGATTAGGAGCACTCCCTTTAAGAGAGTGCTCCTAATCTCAGCTCGTTACCTGTATAAAAGACACCTGGGAGCCAGAAATCTTGTTGATTGATAGGGGATCAAATACTTATTTCCCTCATTAACATGCAAATCAATCTATAACTTTTTTGAAATGCATTTTTCTGGATTTATTTGTTGTTATTCTGTCTCTCACTGTTAAAATACACCTACCATTAAAATTATAGACTGATCATTTCTTTGTCAGTGGGCAAACGTACAAAATCAGCAGGGGATCAAATACTTTTTTCCCTCACTGTACATATCCATGTTCATTAAAGAGATAAAAACACAGTTTTTTGTTTGAACAAAGAAAATAATGCAAATGCAATATGCATAACTTAAGTTATAATATTATACTTTATAATAAATAACAAACTTGTAATAATAAAAACAATAAACAATACACTCAAATACAAATGAAAATAATACACTGAAATGCTATAATAAATATAACTAAAATGCAATCACTGGCTTGCTCTGTTACATTTATGTTCAATACAATAAACTTTGAAGGATGCACTACAAATGCGCTTCTGGGCTTTGTGCAAAGCATTGTGATGGATCTGGTTGCTGCACACGTCTGCTTCATTTGCCTTGTATTCAGCACTGTTTTGTGAACACAGCACTGTATAGCTTTTGCTAAAAACTACATGATCTACTACTAAACTAAACTAGCAATACAAATATAAACCTTCTCAGCCAAGAAGTCTTACTTCCAATCACTCTTTGAATCCACTGTCAACAACCCCCGCAAACTCTACTCCACCTTCTCGACCCTCTCCACCCTCTTTGCCCCCCTCCTCCTCCCTTGTCTTCACGCGGCTCATCTCTCCTCAGTCCTCATTCTCTTTGATCTCTCCACCGCATTTGACACTATCAATCACTCCATCCTCATTTCCTGCCTCGCTGACCTAGGAATCGCTGGAACTGCTCTCACCTGGTTCTCCTCCTACCTCAACGACCGGACATATCAAGTGACATGGCAAGGTTCCTCATCCACCCCCCAACCTCTCCTTACAGGCATACCCCAAGTTTCCGTCCTGGACCCCCTCCTGTTCTCTCTCTACACTCGCTCCTTGGGCCCCCTCATCGCATCCCATGGTTTCTTCTACCACTTCTACACAGATGATGCCCAGCTCTTCCTGTCTTTTCCCTCCTCTGACCCTCTCATCCCCTCTAGCATCTCTTCCTGTTTGTCTGCTATCTCCATCTGGATGCACTCGCACCACCTCAAGCTCAACCTCTCCAAGTCTCCAAAGACTAACTCTGCCTCCTCTGAACTCTCCTTCCTCCCGAGCCCGCTCCTTCTCATCCCTGGCCCCTAAGTGGTGGAATGACCTTCCCACTGAAGTCAAATGGCAAAGTCCTTGACATCCTTCTGATGCTTACTCAAAACACATCTTTTCAGACAGTTCTTATAATTTAGCCATTTACTCTCCTGTAAGATAGCACTTATATGTTTAATCATACTACTTGCCTTGCATTACTAGTACTCGTATTGTTTATTTTGATCTCCCCTATGCTCCCTTTCCCTTGGCCCTGACTGTGACCTAACATCTTGTCTGCACTCATCAGCTCCTACAATCCAGAATGTAAGACCCCATATATTGTATACACTTGTGTAAATTGAATTTGTAAAATTTCAATTTGTATTGCTTTGAATTGCACTGTATTATGTAATTTTGAATTTGTAATATGTTTTATGCCTTAAACTGCAATGTATTTTTGCACTTTGTATTGCACTTATATTTTGTAAGTCGCCCTGGAAAGGGCATCTGCTAATAAATAAATAAAATACTTGTAAAAGGTGAATGGATTGCCACAATAAACATAAGACTTCTAGACGCGCACAGGTACATTGGAAGCTCTAAACGACATGCAATTATATAAGAAAGTCACATGTACGTCCTGGTGTTGAAGTGGTTAAATGCAATTGATTACATAGCAGTCTCAAGGTTTATTTTAACAGCTAATATCCCCATTGTAACAATTCACCTTCTGATAAAGTTTTCATGGAAATAACATTAAAAAATACAAAATCCATGTTTGTTGTTATTTTTCTCCATTGATAATATAAAACCTTGAATATACACTTATGTACAAATTATTTTTTTTTATATACAAATTTCAACACCTGAAACACACCACCAGATAATTGCATACACATACATTTTCTTGAACTACACGTTAAAAAAGCAAACCCATAAAGCAGGGTGAAATTCAAGAAAACTAACCAATGTTTTAAATGTTTTGTTTAATTTTCCTTCAACAGAAAGTGGTTTTGTAGAAATGAATGCCTTGTTACATAAAATGCTTTGAAAATAAAATAAATGTGAAAACATTTTTCTTCTACTATAGAAAATAACTTTCTATGCAAATGTGTGCATTTTAATTTACACCTCATTAAAATGCTTAAAACCACATGACCTGCATGTCTAATTGTGAAATGTATATTAATGACATACTGAATCCACACAAATGCCTCATACAGACAAGATGTTAGCAATCACCTATTATTTCAATGGTTATTTCGACATTTTGCAGATTATACCCATCATTAAAAAATAGAAACGCCAAAAAGATAATTTTGACTTTCGATGCATGTCAACTCAGATGTTATAGAATATCCCCTGAGCATGTCTAACTGTTAATCATTGAAATTGTAACAAATATAAATATTACCTCTGCAGTTTGAAATCCATCTACAAATCAGCTGCTCAGCTAAAATGACTGTTTTTTTGTTCTAGAAATCTTCCTGAGCTGCCTGTCTGTGAACCTACTGAAGCCCACACATTATTACAACACCTACATACTTACACTCTCTCTCTCTCTCTCTCTCTCTCTCTCTCTCTCTCTCTCTCTCTCTCTCTTGTGGGCTTGCACACAAAAAACAAACAAGGGGAACAGGAAAGACTATATTATGTTTGAATATCTCATTTCAAATGGTATTTTTTCTTGTTAAATAGTTTGAAATATCTGAATACCCTGTCCCCACCTTTAACATTTTAGGATAAGTCTCTGTTGATGATTGTAGAACTGATCCTATTACTGCAAATTAGTGTTCAGACATTCATAAAAAAAAAAATATATTTTTTGTAAGTCGCCCTGGATAAGGGTGTCTGCTAATAAATACATACATACATACATACATACATACATACATACATACATACATACATACATACATACATAAATACTAATAATAATAAGAGTTAAGATTGTTGCTAAGTTTAAAAGATGGCTAACCCTGAGCCTGAGAGTCTCTGCTATTTTAAGGCTTAGAAAACATCTTGGGTTCTGTTGTGTCTTGCTCCCAAGCTGCTAAAGACAGCTCAGGTTCTGGTTGATGGCAGCAAGAAAGAAAAGTGATGTTAGCCCAGGCATCATACAGTTTGGATTGTCTTTGATGTGAAAGGCTGGTTGCAGCCATCTCCTCACCAGTGGTGTAACGTAATGAAGTACAAATTCTTTGTTACTGTACTTCCTGCTCTCAAGTCTCATGCATTGCCACTAAAATCTTAAGCATTTAACCCCAAACATTTTTGTGCCCACCCCCCGGCGGCAACGGTATCTGTCACTTCTTTTTTTATGAGACAAATCTCATGTATTGTCATTTTGAAAACTTGAGAGCTATGCAAAAACAGTGTGTGTAATTGTAATATCGATTATTGTACATCCTGTGTTATCATCCACCGAAAAGAGTTGTGCCCCCTCAGTCATTTCCTATGCCCCCTTGTGAGTTATTCCTACCGCTGGGCCTGGACAGAGATTAGCCTACACTCTCCCTAATGTGGTTCATGTCTCTGACCTTAACAGTTTAATAAAATTAGTAAGAATCGCATTCTTCTAAAGAGCTCGTCCTGCGTCAGACATGAATATAAAGTCTGCTGGTGGTTCACACTGGACGCAAACAAAAATCATAGAACTGTCTGTATTTCAATAGTGGACTATAAGAAGTTAATTTATGAGGTACAGCAATATCCATTACTGTATCATTGTAAATTAAAATAAACAAATCCATTAAAGTAAAGCTGCATAATGAAATGTGGTTTTTAGTTTACATATTAACTTTATTATTCACTTTATGATATAAATAATACAATTGTATATGAGAAAAGATCCCGAAATCATGTCCATGGTGATGTTTACACTTTATATAAAACAAAAGTTTTTAAGATGGCATGCGCAAGGACATCAAATTTTATATACATAATGAAAAATTGATGTTGTAGCCACACTCTCACTTATTACGTATTTATAGTGCAGATGAAGACACAGTAGTGTCAAAAGGAGTTGTTATTCAATGAAATGAAACTTTTAATACAAATGAAAGAAATTTCCAGATATGTGCCTAAATAACATTTATTTTTGTTGGACGTGGTTTTCTTCAAGATAAAATTGAGGAACCATAAAAATAAAATACCTTGATAATTTATGGAAAATAAAATGTTGGATTAAAATATCAAAAAATGTATTTTGGTACTCGAGTACTCTTGAAAGTAGCTACTTTTTTTACTTTTACTCAAGTACTGTTTGAATGGGAGACTTTTTACTTTTACTGGAGTAAGTTTTTGATAGAATATTTTTACTTTTACTCAAGTATGACTTCCGACTACTTTTTACACCTCTGCTCCTCACATCATGGACCAACTTTGTGAAAGCACCGTGCCTAACAAAATTGTAGCGTTAAGTGGGGGTGTATTTTGATAAGAGCATTCAGAGCCTTAGCTGAAGCTCTGATCTAAAGAAGACCTCTGCCCCAAAGTTATCAGATTTCCTGAGCTCATCAGCACATGAACTGTTCTATATCAAAGTGGCGGTCTTTGGAGGATGGCACAGAGAATGGGCCAAATGGCTTGGAATCCCTGCTGTGAAATGTCAGGGGAATAGGGCCTGGAGGTAATAAAAACTCTTTGAAGTGGACGAGAGCCGAAATCCCGAAATAGACCTACGAACCCAGGCCAACCGGCATTTCCAAAAGATGGCATGGATTGACATCAGTCATAAATCGAGCCTCCTCCAATAGGACACTGGGGGCTGAAACGGAAATCCAATCTCTCTCACCTGAACCAGTAACTCGCTGCCAAAGCTCAACCTGTAGCTCTGCTGCCAGAACCAGAACCGGAAGTCTTTGCCGGCAACAGAAGAGTTAAACTGGGAGAAGGAGATTGAGCCGTACGAATAATTATTGTAAAGGACTTTATTAAGTAAAGTACTTTAGAAACTGTGCATGCCTGCCTGTACCCATCTGATCAGTGGAGTTTTACAGCTGGACAATTGACTAAGTCTACTGCAATACGAAAGTGTTCAGTCATTTAAATAGCTATTGAGTCTTAAGAAACTTGACCCTTGGAAACGAACAGGGCCCTGCTTTCCTCAAAGACTTTGTCTTCAAGTTACTACGGTGGAAAATCCTGCTTGCAAAGAAGACATCCTGTGCACAACCTTGGAGCCTTCAAACCAGTGGAAAATCTGTTTGGAAAAGACTCTACTTTCGCGAAACCCCAACTTCCAGTTGCATCGACTGAGTGGAAGTTATTGGACAAAGCCAAACTGGACTGCCTTTGTTCCAAACCACATGGACCTCGTGCCATGTGTTTTTATTTGAGCCCGAAGACAGAGAGGCCTCTCTGCGACGAAGTTCAGATAAGTTAACTGTTTGGAGTTTATTATTCATGACATTTGAGAAATCAATTAGAAATGTTATTCTGTGAGTCATAAACTTTAGAATGTGCAATATCATTTAGTATTTTCTTAAATATAAATGAGTGCTGCATTAAACTGTTTTGTTTTGACAATTTTAGAAATAAAATCTGTCAACACCGAGAAATATCTTCTCATTCCAGTTTAACTGTTTAGTTTGAAATTGACACATGTTAATAAACACTAGATTATAGGTGGCCCTGCCTATCTTTAATCATTGAACAGTAATCAATTAGGGAGAATTGTGGTTACAAGAAATTATAGAATCTTTCTCGGCACCCAAACGTAAAGGAGACTGATATATATATAACGAGAAGTTATTTGACTTAAATACTAACCTGTCCGACTAACAATACTAATGAGAGACTCGCCTTCGTCTTACTAACAGGGTTCATACAGCTTTTCAAAAGTCAAATTCAAGCACTTTTCAAGCACTTTCAAGGTGCACGATCAAAGCTTTTCCAGCACCTCGCAGCTTTGGTAAACTGAACCTTCTCATCTAAAATGCACACTCTTCTGCACTGAACTAAGCACATGAAATTACAATTTCACCACACTATTAGATGTTATTATGCTGTAACACCAAAAATGTTTCATGAGAGCCTTCATGTACACTTGGCATTGTGTTGTTACCTGGCTTAAATCAGGTTGATATTAAATCAATATAAATCAATCTTGCAATCAGTCAAAATTAGTGAACACCAGTACACAGTAACTTCAGTTTGAATTAAAGCTTTAGTGACAATTGTTTTAAATATGCAAAACATAGAAAAACTACATCAATACTTTTCTTTATTGAACTTCCATGTACATTCAACGAACAAATGTAAAATAGAGCAAAACAAAGTTCTACGAGTCAATCCATGTATATTCAGTATGCTCACTTACTGTCAAAACATCATCATGTTTATTCTCTTCAAAACAACCAAGTATAAGTTCCTATATCCTTAACCTAGTAAACGGTGACGGTCTATATGTTATGGAATCTCCCTCAGCTATAAATACTTTGCATTCATATCTGCTGTTCTCTGCTTTTTTTATGTTTTTAAATGGAATTACACATTATAATAATTGAATATGAATATTAAACAATCAACATGTGCACATACCGGCAATATATATTGTAAATACCTTGTACTGGACAAATTATTTAGTTTTTGCTAGGGTTAAGCGATTACCTAATTTTAGAAACTGTTTAGTTTGTTTTTGCCCTGTGCCAGTGCTGAATGACACTCCTCCCCTGCGAAAGTATCAGTGTCTCTTTCTTGTTTTGTTGTGGTTATTCTACCGGTATTCTTATTGCTTTGATAGTCTGAAAAAGCATATTCTATCGATGTATCTTTCTAGTAATATAATTCGAATTAAATCAATGTCTATATGCAACAGTTATTATTATTATTCTGTCTCTTGGTTGCGGTTGTGCTTATTGCTGTGCATGTCTGAAAAAGAAAGGCTTATTCTGTCGTACTCTAGTACTTTTATATGTTTATTTTGTCTAATTTACATAATTACAAAATGTATATACTTGTACACAAAGAAAAGTTGAAAAAATCAAGACTCAAACCCCATTTTCCCACACCACAATGCAGGGATCTTACCACATCACTAAAATGCCCAGGCCTCTTAGTGTGGCTCAAGATTGCTACACTAGAATGACCTGATGCAGGCCTGTTTCGTGCACTTACAACACCAATGTAACGACCTGGGAGTTCTGGCCACTGAATGCTGAATATATTGGAGGAATAACACCTAGGCCTATATATTTCTAGCTTTAACAATTTCTCAATGCAACTCAAATTCAGTGATCACCTACACAGCTTCTGCCCAAATACTTAGCTAGGATTTTAGGCTCATTTCATTTTAAAACATTTATAAGGCTTTACCTTTTTGTGAATCTTTGGGTTCTTTAAGTTCTTTCTGTGCTTCTTCTATTTTATCTGGAAAAAATAGAGATAGAACCTTGAAGAAGGAATATCAATCTTTCATGGAACATCAACATAATTTGCAGTTCCTATGCAGTTCTCATACTTTTGTGTTAGGCTTCCCCAACACAAGAAAAAATATAAGAAAAAATAATTGTGATAGTACAAAGATTGTTATATATACCAAACAAATATGAAATTAAGATTTGGAATAAAACAAAACAATATCCAATGTCAATGTCAATATTTTCTGAAAACAAACTAATAAATCATGATGAAGTAGAGAAAGTGGCAGGGCTTAAAGGAGCTTTGGAAATATTAGCTTTGATTCAAGCACTGTCTAGATAAAGATTCAATGGATCTCACGTGCTTTTTGTTTTGTTTTGTTTTTTCAGTTTCTGTTTAAGCCAGTGGTATGGCTTTGAGTAGACTAGTCTACTGATTAACCCTTTTGCTCTCTATGCATACTCTAAATAGAATACAAATAAACAAACACGCCCTTAGGGAACAAGCAATAAAAACATAATACCTATCAGAAGCATGTGATGAAAAACTACAATTTGTTGAGCACTGTAAGAAATCACATTTAAAAGATAAAATACTTGTTTTTGTTTTAAGGTTGTGCCTTGCATTTTCAAGCAGTGTGGGAAGACTCCCAAATTAGTCACTACAATCAGCAGACTATGAACCCTGTGACGCAAGACAGGAAGATAGTAATGTATTAATTAACACATTACTAAGATAATCTTGTGCCCATAAATGGTTTGTGGAAGCACTGCGGAAGGGCAGACTAGACCTGCAATGAATGCTGTTACTGAGATTCAGGTAATAAATGCAATTTAGAAATTATCCCTAGAGAGAGAGCACTGTCCATCTAATGAGGCACCCTTTGTGCCCAGTTATTGTTTTTGCATGCTTGAAAGCAGCTAATTCTCAAATTTATTAATAGTTCAGGTGTTTAGATGGCCTTTAGGTGTTTTAAAACATCAGCACCATAAAAGCTCTATGAGCAAGAACATGCAGGAGGTATGCAATTTGTAATTCTGGTCTATTCTTATTACATTTTTGTGATAGCACAATAAAGGTAAATATATGCATACCTAACATAACAAAATAATGAAATGTAACAAAACAGAAATAATTACATAATTCTAGTTTCCAAGAAATTATAAAAAAATATGTATTTTCAGCAAATACAGTGAGGGAAAAAAGTATTTGATCCCCTGCTGATTGTGTACGTTTGCCCACTGACAAAGAAATGATCAGTCTATAATTTTAATGTTAGGTGTATTTTAACAGTGAGAGACAGAATAACAAAAAAATCCAGAAAAACGCATTTCAAAAAAGTTATACATTGATTTGCATGTTAATGAGGGAAATAAGTATTTGACCCCTTCGACTTAGTACTTGGTGGCAAAACCCTTGTTGGCAATCACAGAGGTCAGACATTTCTTGTAGTTGGCCACCAGGTTTGCACACATCTCAGGAGGGATTTTGTCCCACTCCTCTTTGCAGATCCTCTCCAAGTCATTAAGGTTTCGAGGCTGACGTTTGGCAACTCGAACCTTCAGCTCCCTCCACAGATTTTCTATGGGATTAAGGTCTGGAGACTGGCTAGGCCTTTAAGAGAGTGCTCCTAATCTTAGCTCGTTACCTGTATAAAAGACACCTGGGAGCCAGAAATCTTGCTGATTGATAGGGGATCAAATACTTATTTCCCTCATTAACATGCAAATCAATGTATAACTTTTTTTTTTTGTTATTCTGTCTCTCACTGTTAACATTAAAATTATAGACTGATAATTTGTTTTGTCAGTGGGCAAACGTACACAATCAGCAGGGGATCAAATACTTTTTTCCCTCACTGTATATACTGAATGGTGCAAAAATTCAACAAGTTTTACATGCAGGAGAAGAAGGAAAATGTATGTTGTATGTTGTTTTTTTAATTAGAAGGAACCTGTATGATACTCTGGCATTACAGCTTTCAGTTAAGTCCTCAGTCTACATTATGGCTTTGAGAACAAACATACTGCTTCCAATTATTGTTCACTACACTGGACATATTTCCTGAAATGTAATGTGCAATGGAATTATCCAAATATGATAACATAAAAAATACAAACTATATAACATCAAACATACACACATGCATACACACAAATATTATACACATATACATATGTGTATATATATATATATATATATATATATATATATATACACACACATATATACATACACACACACACTACTGGTCAAAAGTTTTAGAACACCCCCATTTTTCCAGTTTTTATAGCAAATGTAAGCCGTTCAAGTCCAGTGAATAACCTGAAATGGTACAAAGGTAAGCTGCCAGAGGTTAAAAAAAAGTTTAGTTTACCAAAAACTGAAAAATAAATGTACATTTCAGAGTTATATACTGTGTTACTACATCCTCTTAAGTATTATTTGGCAGTGTTACGCACAGCTCTTGTGCATAGAAGTTACACTGTATTCCTACAATGCGGACATCGTTTGAAAGCTTATTCTCTTAGCTACCAGCACGTTTCATTCTCAGACGCATCCAATTTACAGTTTCCGTGTCACCTGCCGTCATTCAGATCCCAGGGGGTAAACACGCAGTCTGCTCCGGGGAGGGGGGATGTCTTATTCAGACGGTCACAGATCACTCAGTTTCGATCGTATTTCTTTGCAATTAGGCTTGTTTTGTTCAGAACAATCTAAAGATTAATTCGGTATATATTTGATGTTCTATCAAATACAGAGAAGTTCAGATCCAATTATGTAAAACTGTTGTGTATTAGTACACTGTAAACAGAGCTTTTGATCAGTAGCCTGTCTGGTTCCAGAATATGTCATAATTGTCAATATTTTCTGACTATTTTGACAATATTTTTATTCAAAATGATTCCAGGATTTCTTTTTTATCTCCAATTGTTAATTTGTTCTTTGCTTTAATTTCAGAGTACATTGAGACATTAAACTGCGTAAATTTCAATAAAAACTGGAAAAATTGAGGTGTTCTAAAACTTTTGACCGGTAGTATGTATGTATATATTGAAATATGAAAAATAGTAAGACACACTTCAGAAATTAATGAATGTAGGGAAATTGAACAATGAATATGATGATGTTTTTTTATTGGTAACTCGTAATGGTAATTTGTACAATAAAACCATACAAATCTCTCAAATAAAAACAATATATTAACTATTAAATTTAAGTATATAAATCACGAAGAGATCACAACTAACTACAAATAACACACTCAGGGTGTCTGCATAATTATCTGGGTCTACTTAGACAGTCAGCTATATAGCCTATTATTTCAGTACAATAAAAACAATGAAATGATTAATTAGATCAATCAGTACAAGAATTTGATCGCAGGTAATTTAAGAAGAAATAAATTACTTTGAAAAGATACATACATCTATAAAAGAACATACAACTATTACATTTAACTGTATGAATAAGAAGAGATCCCAATTACAAGTAACAGAGGGTCAAGTAAGTAACTTCCTTCACAGAAGGAAAAAATTTGTTTGCCTTTTTTATTGCTTCCCCACATTGTTTGGATGGAGAAAATGAGGAGTCCACATAGACTCCTAGGTCTTTCTCATGCATTACTTCTTCTAGTTATATTCCTCCCATAGTGTAATTATAGTGGACATTTTTATTATCTTCAAGAATTGTGACCTTGGTTCTCAAGCTTTTAATTGGGCAACTTCTTCATGACAAGCAGTTTACCCAACTCAATTATGAAATTGAAAACATTCCCTATGGCATTAATAATAAATCATCCAAACCAGTGCCACTTTCTGAATGAATGCTAAAGAAAGATTGACATATTTCTGGAAAGGCATCAGAGAAATTGACCCTCTTTCATCTACTTCCTCAGATGATAGGAAATCAAGCTACAGAGAACAAATACTGGGATTTATACATTCTACTTCGGGAAATTGGAGACATAATTCTAGCACCTGCTGTGAGAAGATCATGGATGCCCTTTTTGAAGGAAAAGATTCTTGATTTTTTGTTGCTATACCAAGAATTATTTACCAACAAAATGATTCCTAAAATGCATTACCCATCGACTGATGGAAATGTATGGTCCACTTGTGCATCTTTGGTGTATGTGTTTTGAAGCCAAGCACCAATACTTTAAAAACATTGCTTCTGTGATATGCAACTTCCGTAATATCACAAGGACCCTTGCAAAGAGGCATCAAATGAGACGGTGCTGGGAACAATCACACATAGAATCTCTTGGGAATGATGTTTCAGTGTCCTTTGTTACACAGGTCCCCTTTCTCTCACTTCCAATTCCTATCTCTGCAGTTCTAAGTACAAAAATTGAAAGGATCTTAGTGAGGAAATGGTGCACAAAACAAAATCAGTATTGGTAAACAATGTCTCTTACAGGACTGAAGAATGCTTTGTAGTATACATATTGTGATACAGCACATTCCATACATACCAGTAATTATGCAAATCACAGCAATGTATGGATTCCAGAGCTGATGGTATCTGTGTGGAAAACTGTTAGTTCCATCAACTTTCAATAGTCATTTCCATGCATATGTTGTAGAGGAAAAGCCAACACGGTTTGTAGTACAGCCAGGAGAAGAGATTGATTTTCATGGATTAGACTGTTACAGAGATCTTGATGGAAAAATCTCTATACCTCTCCAACACAGTTTTTTAAAACACATCAGTAAATTCTACAAAGTATTAGTGGCACACTTTTTTTTGTTTTTGTTTGTTTGTTTGTTTCTTTAAGTATTCTGGAAATCTGCCACACCTCCTTTTCCTTTTTCTGCACATTACAAGTATGCAACTTTCTTAACTTACATTAGCATATTTCTTCATACACCTAACCACTGATTGCATCATAGAGTAATTAAACCTTTTTTTTTGCAGTTATAGTTTAAAAAAAAAAAAAAGCTAATTAAATTACTTTTTATTATAAGCTTTTTAAAACAGGCCTCCTGGGTGGTGAATACTGTAAAAGGCCTCTGCTCGGAGTGCAGGGTGTACTCTACTACTCTGGTTCAAACAAAATAAGCTTCTTAAGAATAGTAAGAAAACACTATTAAAGACAGGCTTTGGACATTTTTGAAAATATCACTACTTATGAATCAATGTCCTTATTAGTTATAGTCCATTGTTGTTCTGGTTCACATTCTGTACATGCGATGATATACAAAATTTTATAGTTTAAACCATTACAACTTCCTTTTTTTACCACAGAGAATGACATTGATGGAGAAACTCTTCTTGGATTAAATGACAGGGTGATAGAACATCTATTTCCTACAATGAAGACTCAAGTGACTTTTATCAAGTTACTCGAATAATTAAAAAAGACATCTGTGCAACAGGTATGCATTACAGAAACAGTGACAGATATCGGCATCATTGAGTGGTTATGCACACACACACACACACACATATATATATATGGTAACTTATTATTTTTAAATGATTTAATACATCTAATTAATTAAATCCTAATTGACACTGTATTATTACTCATGTATTTTCTTAGATCTAGGCAACATGACACTAATGCTTCTGTGGGAAAACATGGCCTGTCATTTACCACTTACCAGATCTACCAGCTGTTTTACGAGAGAAACTGGAAAACAGAAGTGAGGAACTGCTTAGTCCAGCTGGGAGATCTAAATGCAGATCACAGCTAATCCAAGTTCCGTTTGATGATATGAGTACATACACATGGTAAGCACTTGTTTTTGTGACTTACATACATGTGTATGATAGCATAAAGAGGTTTATATTTAATTGTGTGGCATTTAATCATGAATTGTTGAGTAAAATTAAGTGGGTACAGATGTAAGGGTAGGGTTTTAAAATGTAACTGTATATATTCGTGTTTAATGTATTTGACATACATATAGGTATCCAAACCAACAAGCAATATATGGATATACGTATATTTTGCAGTATGTTGTGTTATACAGCTTTTAAAATCCATCAACTTTCATTTGATAGTGCCCTTCACAATGAAGGGCCACAGATACCGGCATAGTGAATATGTAAGCTGTGAGTTTTATTTCCAGTTTGAGTACAAACCTACAGATCATATTTTATTTGCATGGTTCACTATTATAATTTTTCACATTTTTAAGAGTCCTGACAAGTTTAAGAAACAAAGAATCCCTCTAGTAAATTATGCAGATGTAAACCTAATGAAAGATACATTTGGAAAACAGGGTGAAAAGAGAAAGAGAACATGAGGAAGCAATTCCCAAAACAGATTGCAAAGGTTAGATTCCTCCCCTCCACTTTGACTGAATGACAATGGTTTTTTTTTATTATTCTTAGAAATAGATAATGTACACATGTTGCACTCACTTTTAGAAGTATGCATATTAGATGTAAATGTGTATTCACTATTTATATATTTTACATTTCAGGTAATATAAGTTACAGGAAACGATGATAAAAGCCAACAAAAGCATTTTGCAAAAATGAAAGCAGAGTGTTCAAAAATATAGCGAAACATTAGTACCCTTCTGGAAAAAATGAAAAGAACAGCACAGCAGAGAAAAAATGTAATAAACAGTCACACAACAAATGAAATCCTTATTGAGTACCCAGCACTTCAGTTGCTTATCAGTTACGTTACCAAAACTTTAACTACAACCTTAATATTAACCTTAACTAAACCTTTAGGTATACTTCTAATGTCAGTCTGATTTGTAATGATATACTTCATATATATATATATATATATATATATATATATATATATATATATATATATGAGAGAGAGAGAGAGAGAGAGAGAGAGAGAGAGAGAGAGAGAGAGTAAGAGAGAGTTGCATGTTCCCAAGGGTTCCTACAACTGCTTAAGTTAAGAGTGTGTATTATGTCAATTATATTTCAGCTCTTCTCTGAAGTGTCAAGGGCTCATCATATGGATTTCGACAAAGATTCTGTCGGGTGTAGGGGTGATTGTCAATAAGAAACACTAAGATGAAAATTTGCTAAACGTACTGGATTTATATGATGAGGCTTATCTAAAGCAGGCAGAAGAGGCACATAGAGGTATTATATGGAGATTAATTTACATAATTTACAACTAGCCAGGATGGATTAGTTATAATACATGTATATTACACTGTTATTTATTTTTTTAAATTATTATTATTAGGTCTTAAAGTAACAGCAGCTATACTTCTGTTGCCTTACTTGTTCAATGAAGATCCAGAGTGCCTATATGTCATTGACAAGGTACATTTCTAAATTATTTAAATGTTTAAAAAAATAATTACAATTGTTACCAGTATCTACAAAGTATTTGTTTATATCTAAAAAAAGGCATGATATTATAATAATGAAAGCAGTAAACTTTCTTGTGATGAGATTTATGTACTAGCATTTCATTAAGGTGTCTGCTAAATGTCAGTTTTTGCTATTGTGATTTTCCTCCTTCTCCCTCTTCCTTTTACTATTCTTTTTTTAGACGTTTTATGGTTATGATGTATTCTGCAATGTTGTTTTAATTGTGCACTGCTCTGAAACCACTTTGTGGTATGCTTTATAAAACCTTTATATATATATATATATATATATATATATATATATATATATATATATATATATATATATATATATATATATATATATATATAAACACTGGCTTTCAGTTCCATGGTAGTTGTACATCTATATGTCTCTTTAAATATATTAATGCTGTGTGATGTAATTTCCCAGTGTATTAATACAGTGTTTTTGATTCATAATTATTTACCTTGTACTTAAAGATTATATTTTATAAACTACAAACTATGTATTTATTTATTTTCAGAGTGCATCTGTTCCAACTCCACTGCTAAGCATCAAGGGAAATCAGGTTCTAAACTGAGCCCAAAGGTTCAAGCAAAGAGCCTTTATTAAATGGTTCTTCAAGGAACTTTTAAAGGTTCCCTATGGTGGCCCTGAAGTGCAACTGCTGAAAAAATAAAAGCAGAGGCTGCGAGATTTGCAGCGGCTGTGAGATTTGGAAGTGCTGAAAAAATAAAGCAGCTGCTGCAGCATTTTCAGAAGCAATTACAGAAAGGGAGGGTACATTGTAAAATATATTTGACTTATGCCATTGGACAGCAAGCATGTCACGTCAGCCAAGCCTGCTTCTCCAGAAGAGTCAACAGAATTTGAGGAAGGGGCGCCAACTGCGCAGTGGATGAAGTATTCATATTAATATTTTTGTGATCTTCTGCTCTCTATCCACTTTGTGGTGACATATTAATAGAGTTATAGGGCTGTCCTAAAATGTATTAGAAATGAATGAAAGCTGAGGTAGGAGACAGAATAGGGTTTTAAAGTAGCTAGATTTACTAAATTAAAAACAGTACTTAATTATTACAAATTAATATAAAATAGTATTTTTATTTTATTAAGGACTTTTGCATTGTCTCTCTAACTTAATTCTACATGTGTTTTATACTGAATGTACTTTTCTGCTTAGCTTTAACTTTTAAACAATGTCCTGTCTGTAGTGTTCTGTACAAAACCCGTTGGGAACCTTAACCTTTGTTGTATTGGCTACTTCAAATAAACCATTTACAAATTTGCCTGCACAATATATACTATAAAGCAAACAAAATAAATATATATATAAATGAACCCATTTACAAATAAAGTTGTAAGAAAAGTAGCTTTAATTTATATAAACATCAACATCTTTTATTATTATTATTATTATTATTATTATTATTATTATTATTATTATTAATGAGTGTTATTCTATCTTTTGGAACTACTCTCAAGTTAGCCTGCCCCACTTATGCGTGACCAGACATTGTAATTTACATTGGATCAGGACTACTTTACTTTTTTAAATGTAAAATCTTTCAAATACAGTTAACAGGAAATAAAGCTTCTACAGTAAATTAATAACTGTAACAGAAAAAACACCAACCGAGTACATACTACACTTTAAAAATTGAAGGTTCTTCAGCGGTTCTATTTAGAACCTTTGGGTTCTTCATGAGTTAAAAGGTTCGTTTAAGAACCACGAGGTCCGTGGTAAACACAAAGGTATCATGTAATAATCCTTTTTCATCATGATCACGATTGATTTAACATACATTTAAGGTTCTGGATCCTTGTTTGCAAGGAACCTTGGTAAAAGGTTCTAATAAGAACCTTAAGGGTTCCTCCATACTATCAAACCTGGGAATCCCAAAAGGTTCTTATTAGAACCTTCACTTCTTAGAGTTTACATATAGGCTGACTACTGTAAATTTATAAGAAAATATACATGTTTAGGTAAATTAGTGTTACCATAAGCTTTCGTTCATTTCTGATACATTTTAGGACACTCCTATTACTCTATTAATATGTCACCACAAAGTGGATAGAGAGCAGAAGATCACAAAATTATTAATATGAATACTTCGTGCACTGCACAGTTGGCACCCCTTTCTCAAATTCTGTTGACTTGGCCGACGTGACATGCTTGCTGTCCAGTGGCATAAGTCAAATATATTTTGCAATGGTACTCTCCCTTTCCGTAAATGCTTCTGAAAATGCTGCAGCTGCTGTTTTATTTTTTCAGCACTTCTATATCTCGCAGCCGCTGCAAATCTCACAGCTGCCGTTTTATTTTTTCAGCACTTCAAATCTCACAGACGCTGCTTTATTTTTTCAGCAGTTTCACTTCAGGGCCACCGTAGTTCCCCCACAGTGGCAATGCCAGGAACCCTTAAAGGTTCTTGTTAGGACTTTTTCTTCTTAGAGTGTAGGATGGGAGATAAGGGGCCAGGCATATAGGTACTACTCAGCCATCTGTATTGAGTGTGGGTAGGGTAGGGTGTTTAATATCTTTCGGTACAGCGCTAATTCAAATTGTGATTGTGTGTGTGTTTCAGTTTAAAAATGTTTTTTTCCACACTTCTGTCGTGTTCAGTTTACTTTTTTTCAAACAAAAATGTATTTTCAAAAATGTCATGCCTAAGATCCATAGCCTACTGTGCTAAGTAGTATGTAGTAGTAGTTTTTTCTCTATTGTTTGTTAATTGTATAAATAAATGTTTTTTAATTAGTATTAGTATTTCATTTTATAAATATATTCATATTAAACATGAAACATTACTTTCTTGCAATTATGTTGCAAAGATATTAACAAAGTCCTAAATTAAGAGTAATAAAAACAGTTTTGTAAGTATAAAATGTAATCTCTAACTGAATGCATTTAAATACAGATCAATTTAAATTATACAAAATATAAAGTCTAATCTCTAACTGGGGGCAGGATTAAACCAAAAATGTTCGCACTGCCAGTCGCTCGCGGCATGTCTGCGAATGGAAATCGCGCTGCTAAACTATCGCGGTATTAAATGTAACCCGATTTGCGCCGCAAAACGACCTTCTCACAGCTCCTTTCTGACACAATGCGAGAGAATAAAACACAGCCGCTACTACAAAACTACACCACTGTACTCAGTCGCGATTTCATGTTTAGTTAGATGCTACTCTCTTCTAATTTTAAAGTAAATCCCATGATGTATAGTTGTGTAGTTTGCTATTAGCGGCTGGTTAAATTTGTAGTTAATCCCGCCCAACAATACAGTGGGAGTGGTTACATTTTCGCTGCATTAAATCAATTAAATATCTGCGAGAAAACACCCTGAAAATGCTTTCGCAGGTCCTCTAGTTTTAGACAACTCCGGAGTTGTCTAAAGCCTCTCGCGGTTGAGGCGCAGTGGAGAGAAAGCGCAGCTCCGGCTTTATTCACAGTGCGGCTCTGTGTGTCCAGTGTACAGTGCGATAATAATACATTAGATGTTGCGCCCTACATCCACACAAACGAAATGTTGCTTATTATTCGTGCACAGAGAGAAAATATGTTGATATTGAATGTGATTTATTGTTTTGTTCAGCAATGTCAGTGTTCGTTTAGTTTCGTTTTGGTTTCATGACTTGTTTAACTCGATTATTCTGCTCTTGCTTTCTTCCTTTCATGTCTTAACAATTGATTCCTTCTTATCCTTCTTTCGTGGGAAAAGTGACTACAATCGAGGGTATATTACACCTCACTCGTACTCGCTACAATGATATTGTAACGAGCACCGCTTTTCCCGGCTCTCGTCGCGGATCCACCACGCTGTGCAGCAATAACAGAGGAGGCGCAGGTTGCAAACAAAACAAGAACTTTATTAAACAAGCTTTTGGCTGGAGCTGAACTCTCCCTTCTCACTCTACTCAAACACCAAAAACAACTACAAGTGCAACTGCCGCGCGGGAACCGGGCACCCCTATTTATTAGTTTGCACCCCGTGACTGGCTCCCCCAATCACAGCGCGTGTTCCCGCGGTGGGCCAACCCCTGACCCCCGGAACTAACTAAGCCCAGTTACAAGCATGCAGGAAGTAACATAACCACACCCCAAATGACCCCCCCAGTCCCAGATCGCTACAATATATATATATATATATATACACTCACCTAAAGGATTATTAGGAACACCTGTTCAATTTCTCATGAATGCAATTATCTAACCAACCAATCACATGGCAGTTGCTTCAATGCATTTAGGGGTGTGGTCCTGGTCAAGACAATCTCCTGAACTCCAAACTGAATGTCTGAATGGGAAAGAAAGGTGATTTAAGCAATTTTGAGCGTGGCATGGTTGTTGGTGCCAGACGGGCCGGTCTGAGTATTTCACAATCTGCTCAGTTACTGGGCTTTTCACGCACAACCATTTCTAGGGTTTACAAAGAATAGTGTGAAAAGGGAAAAACATCCAGTATGCGGCAGTCCTGTGGGCGAAAATGTCTTGTTGATGCTAGAGGTCAGAGGAGAATGGGCCGACTGATTCAAGCTGATAGAAGAGCAACTTTGACTGAAATAACCACTCGTTACAACCGAGGTATGCAGCAAAGCATTTGTGAAGCCACAACACGTACAACCTTGAGGCGGATGGGCTACAACAGCAGAAGACCCCACCGGGTACCACTCATCTCCACTACAAATAGGAAAAAGAGGCTACAATTTGCACAAGCTCACCAAAATTGGACAGTTGAAGACTGGAAAAATGTTGCCTGGTCTGATGAGTCTCGATTTCTGTTGAGACATTCAGATGGTAGAGTCAGAATTTGGCGTAAACAGAATGAGAACATGGATCCATCATGCCTTGTTACCACTGTGCAGGCTGGTGGTGTTGGTGTAATGGTGTGGGGGATGTTTTCTTGGCACACTTTAGGCCCCTTAGTGCCAATTGGGCATCGTTTAAATGCCACGGCCTACCTGAGCATTGTTTCTGACCATGTCCATCCCTTTATGACCACCATGTACCCATCCTCTGATGGCTACTTCCAGCAGGATAATGCACCATGTCACAAAGGTCCAATCATTTCAAATTGGTTTCTTGAACATGACAATGAGTTCACTGTACTAAACTGGCCCCCACAGTCACCAGATCTCAACCCAATAGAGCATCTTTGGGATGTGGTGGAACGGGAGCTTCGTGCCCTGGATGTGCATCCCACAAATCTCCATCAACTGCAAGATGCTATCCTATCAATATGGGCCAACATTTCTAAAGAATGCTTTCAGCACCTTGTTGAATCAATGCCACGTAGAATTAAGGCAGTTCTGAAGGCGAAAGGGGGTCAAACACAGTATTAGTATGGTGTTCCTAATAATCCTTTAGGTGAGTGTATATGTACACAAAAAGGTAAAGCATTTGGAGACGTCTGGATGAGATTTACATAATATTTACGTAATATTGTTAAGGCACATATGGTTGTCTAACTTGCAAGCCGGTACACATACAAGTGTGTGACGTTTGTGCACTGCTTGTTGGGTGCAAAAACACAAACAAATTCTTGAAAAATATGAACTATCTGAACAAGCAATTATTTAGTAGCAGGTGGCCAAACATTTGCCTTTATCCTAGACAAAGCAGCCTATATAACACGGAAATGATAATGATACACTAATGTACTGCTCTGCACTGTTACATGGACACACACACAATATAGAAAGAAGGTTGCAATGTTAATAGCAATTGCCGCTAATAGGTCGATTTAATTGCCACAATAACCGCAAAACTATTCAATGCAATGTTTCCTAGGTTTTCGAATGGGAGATATGGCCAATTTCATATATAAATAAGTCTATAGATACAACATTTACGCAACAGCATAACGAAACCTGTAATAATGTAGCATCAGTTAATCATTCATTACTAATCACAGATCACACATGCATGACGCAATTGGATTGAATGCGCACCATATCGCCATCTATACAAGAGAAAGTGGACTATTATGACAATTTAAAGTATAATGGCAGATATCGATTCCCCTTGCCCGAAGGTATCGAAGACGATGCCAGCCCTACACTTTCCGATCCATCGGAATTAATAATTAATAAGACGTTATCGGTTTGATAGACACAGCATAGTGTTATTGTGTCACCTGCTGAACGATAAATTGAATAATAGATTTGCACGCAGGCATCATCTCACTCTGGAGACAATTATGTGCTGCGTTAGCCTATTATGCTACAGGCTCCTTGCAAACTAAAGTAGGGGATGTTAGGAGCGCCAAGCCACTATCACAGCTGGCTTTGTGGAAAATCAATTATGTAGATTGGCATATATACAAATGACATATACACAATTATATTACATTGTCATATTACAACGTGTACTGTAAAGAGTATTTATGTATGGATCAGTGGCGTAGCCATGGAAAATGAGGGCAAGGCATAATGAGGAATTCACGGCGGGGGTCTGGGGTCCTCCACCAGAAAATGTAGAAAATTAAATACCTGAAATGAGCGAGTCATTTCGGAGTCGAACAACTTATATCAATATCTCCATGAAATATATATTTGCTTCACAACCACATATCACAATGGGACACATTCAGTGAACAATCACACATCAACCGACATTATGCAGGCAAACTAGGGGCCGGCTTGAATCAAATCTTTGACCCCCGATAATACAAAACTACAGAACTGAACTCAGTTGCGGCTTCATTCTTCAGTTGATTGTTTATTCTAATAATTAATGTAACCACTATGATGTTCATTTTGTAGTTTTGTATTAGTCAGTGGGTCAGGTTTTATTGAATGCACCGTGCTACACATATTATTATTATTATTATTAGTAGTAGTAGTAGTAGTAGTAGTAGTAGTAGTAGTAGTAGTAGTATTTATTTATTTAATTTATTTATTATTGGCAGGCACCCTTATCCAGGGCGTCTTACAAAACAGAGGAATACAAAGTGCGAAGTGCACAAGACAAGTAAACGCTGATGTAAAGCGTCCCTGAATAAGAGACTTGCATTGTTCTGGTATTCACATATAACCGAAGACATCAACATTGATCCACCGGCTAATAGATAACGCCTGGATAAGGTTGTCTGCGAAAACATAAAAAAATGAAAATACACAGCTGTCATCAAGGGCGGCTTTTGTTTTTATCATTGTATTATTATTTCTTCTACTCATATTTGTAACCGCTACAAAGTACAGGTTTGTAATTGTATTTCAGCGGGTAGAGTCATGCTTTCGATTTACAGCGCGGAGCTGTAACTTCATGCGCCATCGTGGGGCCGGATAAAATCAAAACTTTGACCCACCCGCTAATAGCAAACTACACACCTGTACATCATAGCGGTTACATTTATGATTAGAAGAAAGTGGCATCTTACTGAAAATGAAGCCGCAACTGAGTACAGTTGTGTAGTTTGCTATTAGCGGGTGGGTCACAGTTTTGATTTCTCTGCTTTATTGACGCGTCGCTCTTCTCGCAGCCCGTCCTGCTCTCGCGCCCCTGCTGTCTCTCCAATTTCAGACACTGTGATTGGCTCGCGGTTTCTCTCGCGCTGCCCGCCCACCCCAGAAGCCACGCCAGAAACACAGGCCCCTCCCAGTTCGCAGGTCCTCATATTGTAGGTTTAATTCCGCGAGGGGCTGAGCTGCGGATCCCCTCCTGCGACTCTTCCGCGACTTTTCGCTATCGCACTTTGTGAACATTTTTTATTTAATCCTGCCATTGATGTATTTAAATTTTAAATTTACTAAAATAGTTTTAATTTTACAAAATTTAAAGTCTCATCTCTTAGCTCTGACTTCTCTATCAAGCTCAAATTGAAGAGTGGCTGAAACTACTAATATGAAAAACTAACTGATAATAATGAACTGGACATATTGGTGACAACTGATTATAGTACTAACACATTTTATTCTATTATAGCCAAACATTAGAAACAACACCACCACTGTGTGGAATTGAACCTACAACGGCAGGTTCTGCAGTGTTTCTTAACCACTATAGCAGCAAATACATGTGAAAGCTGTTTTAAGTAGTCTACTAACTGTACTAATTAGGTGAAGTCTATATGACTGAATTATTGCAGTTTGTTAAATTTATACATTTAGATTTGTGTGTGCGTGTGTTAAGGATGCACCGATAAGAATATTATTGGCCGATACCGATTGCCGATGTTCATATAACATAATTGGCCGATACCGATGTTTTTACATTTTGGTAACTTTATATCCTTATAAATTACATTAAAATATTGCTTCTGATGAGGTTTCTAATTTCAGCTAATTTAAATTATACACGTTTTTTTTCATATATTTGAATAAGAAAAGACTTATACCCCATTCAGACATAGGATAAAAGGCCACCAATTTGACATATGGTGTATTTTTTAGAAAGGGAAAAGGGAAAACCCTTCTACAAAGCCAACAAATTTCTTTCCTGCAAAGGAGGTAGTCTATTTTACCTCGGGTTTGAATGAATGGGGTACAAGCGTTGGTGGCATTTTGTAATTAATACTGTGGTAATAGTTTCAATAAGAACACATTATCTGTGATTTATTTACAGATTAGTGTATTTAATAACGTACAATATAGGCTAACACAGTAGGTTAATTAAATATGCACGTAAGTGCACATCTTATTCAAATTCTTCTTAAGATTATTTAATCACTACGATAGTAGCAGCCTTCATGCATTATGCATATGTTATCTGAAATGAGCGGGGAAAGAACTATATATATATATATATATATATATATATATATAGTTCCTTCCCCGCTCATTTCAGATAACATATGCATAATGTTATGTGGAGCTTGATGTGGAAAGGACTTTTGTGTCTATTTTATTATTACACAGCATAGTATACACTTTATGCTTACGTGATTGGAGACAGCGTAATAAATACACGTTTCTGTTAAGAGATATTCAGAAGAGCTAAACGTGTATAGACAACATTATATTCAGACAAGCATTACATTACCATAAGAAAACGTTTCCATGTGCAACAATACAATAAATATTTGCTATGTATTATTATTATTGTTATTATTGTAATCATCAAGATAAGTGCTACTAGATATGCATTTTAAATGGCACAACTTGACTCCAGATTTGTAAATGCAAACAACACTTTTTGCCATATTATTTTAAATGTACTTAGGAGACGTCCTTAACCAGGGCAAGTTACAGTTGAAACAAAATACACACATTTCACGATTATTCATACAGTAACAGCAGCTACAATATAGCAGGTCATAATTTAACTGTGTGCACATTTCAGTCATGGTGTTTATGGTCTTATGGACGCATTTATTAAACCAGTCCTTAATGTTTTAGAAGGAAACCCAGATCTGCTGTATTTATTTATTAATTCATTTAACTTGTAAATGGGCACACGTTAACTAAATCGTATTCGCCTTCATACTGATTGTCTATGCGGGGCTGTTATACAACAGACCTGCAAACCATACACAAAACGACAGCCTGAAACACTGTCCAGTAGTTCATACAATATTAATAAAATCAGCTGCTACCGCTCCTATTATTATCCTTCAGATTATGTTTAACTAGTCACGGTGACTGGTCACTGGTCACTGCACCAGCGTCCTGTGAAATTCAGGTTTTTAATACTTTCGGATATTATCTGTAAGCAGTTATTGTTTCTGTACGTGGATTTCACTCCATGGTGCTATAATAAAACTGTAATTTCTTTTTGATCCCACACGGCTTTTGAGATTGTATCTTCCGACATAATGTAGCTGATCTCTTCCCTGTCTGCCTACAAGTCAAGCACACATCTACACTTCTGAAAGCGAAGTATTTCCTTAGTGGGCGTGACAGACGCTTAAGGCCACGTCTGGCAGCAGCCCACAAAACCTGGACGCGTCTGGATGCTTAAGTTGTTAGACGCATCCGCCAGTGGAAACGGGGAATAAGTTGTGAAAGCTCCCACCTTATATTCAACAAAGCAGCCTGGCACTATATTATCTGTCATTGACAAGTGACTGGAGAAAAAAAAAAGTTATAAAAAAAATTATAAATTTATAAAATTATAAAATTATAAAAATTATAAAAATTTGGTAAGCATGATGCCTTTTCAGACACCACAATCGGTCGCAAGTAATCCGCCATTTTAAAGTAGTCGGCAGATACCGATTATTACATTTTTTGCCTATAATCTGCTGATACCGATTGCTGCCCAATTAATTGGTGCATCCCTGGTGTGTGTGTGTATGTGTATTTCAGTTGCGTAGCCAGAAAAAAGACTGGGTGTTCATCTGAATCTGCCACATCGAATTTTCTCTACAACACAGTAGTCCATTCTTTGATTGTTATTGTTATTTTAAACATCACAGTGCAATCATTATTTACATAGGCTTTTATTATTTTATTATTATAATTTGACCATAATAGCCTAATGATGGGATCACACTATACGAATTTAAGCCCGATTTGCCCTTCACGACAAATCGGCAATGATCGTCAAGATCCCCGCTGCCGATGGTCGTGCAGTGAAAGACGGGCTGATGCATCGCTTGCCCTCCGATCCTAAGCTGGTCGGAGCCGCTATGATTTTATTAAACATGTTTAATATTTTGACTCGATCGGCGCCAATCGTGGAGAGTGATCAGCAGCCAATGAGAGCCGAGCTGACTGAAGAAAAGAAAAGAAACAGAAGAATAAACATGACAGGAGAATAAGATTTCCATACGTATTTATTAAAATACTTCAAATACCAATGGTTCTTTCAGCGCAGGTTATTTACTCTAATAAATACTCTAATACAGGGAAAATAATATGATACAAATTAGTATCTGTAATTGACCCAGGTCTGTGCTAAATATCAACCCCTACTATACGATGATCATACTGTGGGATGTATAGAGCCTGTGTGTTGCTCAGCTGCAGCTCTCACGGCAATGTCTTCACACTAATCCTCTTTTCTCTGCGCTTTGTGTGTTTGTCCGATACACAAACACAAACAGCAGTTTGTGGTTGTGCTCTTGTTGCGCAGATTTCCGCAGTTTTGCACAGATCTGCAGAAATCCACTGATCCCATTGGAGAACTCGGACATATGCGCTTCACGAACGTGACCTGTAAATGTCCACGTCCGTTTTTGTTGACCTTTTCTCTGTGCGGATCACGCGTGTTTCTGCGTGATGTGGGGTTGCATACTGTTACGCAGATCCACGACAGGGATGTCAGATCAGTCAGTGTGTGTCCTTTACTGAAGCGCTCAGCTGTGTGCGCTGCTTCACGACGCAAAAGACATTCATTCGGTGCAAAATAGTCGTTAAGTGTGAGCCGCCCATTGTTCACAAAATCAGGTCGGATTGTAGAAATCGTCTAGTGTGACCCCAGCATAAGGCTATAACAAAAAATGCATTCTGCATCTGATTTCTGGGTGTGCCAGCTGCCTCTTTGGGTGGCACAGGCACACCCTGGCACACCCGTGGCTACACCACTGGTGTATATGGATATATCTGTGTATAGATGTATACAGCTCTGGAAACAATTAAGAGACCACTGCAGATTTTTCTTAAATCAGCATCTCTACATGTATGGCAGCCATTCCATTCCAGTGTCTGTTGAATTCCAACACAGGCACACCTCATTCTACTAAATAAGATACTGATTAGGTGATCACCTAAACCAAATCTTATTTAACGTGGACAAGTGTAAAAACCACTGCTGTGGTCATCACTATTCTCTTGCAGCTGGACCAGCTGGATGGCAAAAACAGTGCTAGTAGTACCTCAAAAGTAATTGGAATTAAAAAATAACTATTGACCATGCCAAAAGAGTTGAAAACGAAAGTTTTGAGTGAGGAAAAGAAGGGTAGGGGCAGAGGGATACAGTGAGCATCTGGTTGCTTCCACCCTTAAAAAGACGGTGGTTCATAAGAACAAGGTCAAGCAGCAGACATAGGGACTACAAAGCTACAGACCAGCAGAGGGCGAAAACGACTCTCCACTGAGCAGGATGACCGCCAACTCATTCGAATGTCACTCAACAACTGTAGGATGACATCAAGTGACCTACAAAAAGAATGGCAAACGGAAGCTGGGGTGAAGTGCACAGCGAGGACAGTTCGAAACAGGCTCCTAGGTGCAGGGTAGAAAAAAGCCTTTCATCAATGAGAAGCAAAGAAGAGCCAGGCTGAGGTTTGCAAAAGACCATAAGGATTGGACCATAGAGGACTGGAGTAAGGTCATCTTCTCTGATGAGTCCAATTCAGCTTTGCACAACACCTGGTCGTCTAATGGTTAGATGGTGACCTGGAGAGGCCTACAAGCCACAGGGTCTCGCACACACTCTGAAATTTGGTGAAGGATTGGTGATGATCTGGGGGTGCTTCAGCAAAGCTGGAATTTGGCAGATTTGTCTTTGTGAAGGACGCAAGAATCAAGCCACGTACAAGGTTGTCCTGGAAGAAAACTTGTTTCCTTCTGCTCTGGCAATGTTCCCCAACTCTGAGGATTGTTTTTTCCAGCAGGACAATGCTCCATAACACACAGCCAGGTCAATCAAGTTGGGTGTGGATGGAGGACCACCAGATCAAGACCCTGTCATGGACAGCCCAATCTCCACCTGAACCCCATTGAAAACCTATGGAAGATGGATGGTCACAAGCCATCAAACTAAGCCGAGCTGCTTGAATTTTTGTGCCAGGAGTGGCATAAAGTCACCCAACATCAATGTGAAAGACTGGTGGAGAGCATGCCAAGATGCATGAAAGCTGTGCTTAGAAAGCTGAAACTCTTCCTAAGTTAAAATATTAGTATTGTGTTTAAAAATAAATGTGAACTTATTTTCGTTGCATTATTCGAGGTCTGACGACACTGCATCTTTTTAGTTATTTTGACCAGTTCTCATTTTCTGCAAATAAATGCTCTAAATTACAATATTTTTATTTTGAATTTGGGAGAAATGTCAGTAGTTTATAGAATAAAATACCAATGTTCATTTTACCAAAAACATACCAAAACAAACTAATCATTTTGCAGTGGTCTCTTAATTTTTTCCATAGCTGTATACAGTGCCTTGCGAAAGTATTCACCCCCCTTGGAAATTTTCCTATTTTGTTGCATTACAACCTGTAATTTAAATGGATTTTATTTGGATTTAATGTAATAGACATACACAAAATAGTCCAATTTGGTGAAGTGAAATGAAAAAAAAAACTTGTTCTAAAAAATTCAAAAAAATAAAAAACGGAAAAGTGGTGCGTGCATATGTATTCAGCCCCTTTGCTATGAAGCCCCTAAATAAGATAAGGTGCAACCAATTACCTTCAGAAGTCCACCTGTGTGCAATCTAAGTGTCACATGATCTCAGTATATATACACCTGTTCTGAAAGGCCCCAGAGTCTGCAACACCACTGAGCAGGGGGCACCACCAAGCAAGTGGCACCATGAAGACCAAGGGGCTCTCCAAACAGGTCAGGGCCAAAGTTGTGGAGAAGTACAGATCAGGATTGGGTTCAGGATCTGAAACTTTGAACATCCCACAGAGCACCATTAAATCCATTATTAAAAAATGGAAAGAATATGGCACCACAACAAACCTGCCAAGAGAGGGCTGCCCACCAAAACTTACGGATCAGGCAAGGAGGGCATTAATCAAAGAGACCAAAGATAACCCTGAAGGGGCTGCAAAGCTCCACAGTGGAGATTGGAGTATCTGTCCATAGGACCACTTTAAGCCGTACACTCCACACAGCTGAGGTTTACGGAAGAGTGGCCAGAAAAAAGCCATTGCTTAAAGAAAAAAATAAGCAAACACGTTTGCTGTTAGCCAAAAGGCATGTGGGAGACTCCCCAAACATATGGAAGAAGGTACTCTGGTCAGATGAGACTAAAATTGAGCTTTTTGGCCATCAAGGAAAACGCTACAACTGGCGCAAACCCAACACTTTGATATAGTTTAAGCGAAGGGTCGTGAGAATGCATGCTATAAAGACATAAAAATAGATTGTCTTAAAAAAACATATAGGAAATATTTTTTGATGAGCGCATACAACGCACCACCTACAGGTCACAATCAAATGGAATAATTTTTTTTTCTATTGGGCAGGCCACGATTAATTGTTACAGTTAAACTTTTTTTTTTTTTTCGCAAGGTTAGGCTAGTCATGATTAGCCTAGCAATGGATAGTTTTTTTAATAGGTGGCACTGGAAGTGTGAGGGCTAAAGATAATGTGGAGAAATGCACAGCAGAAAACTCTGAACAGAAAAAAATAGAAAATGAGAAAATACAATGACAAATACCTAGAGTACAGATTTACACAGACAAGTGATGGAGAAGATGCATGACCACAATGTGTTGTTTGTGGTGGAGTGTTGGCTAAGGAAAGCCTAAAGCCCTCCAAACTGCTATGCCACTTGCAGACCAGACACTTGACTTTGCAGTCTAAACCGGTTAAGTGTTTTCAATGAAAGCTACAGGAGCTAAGAGGCCAACAATGTACCCCCCAAAAAGCCGCCACTGTGAACCAGAAGGCTCTTCAGCCACACACGATAAGTGAGACTTATTCTTACCGTGCACTAAAGATACTATTTCAATTATGTGTGGGGAAAAACACTGCCAATCCGCTATCATTGATACCAGTGATATGATACCATGTCTAACCGCACTGGGTGCATGGCAAGAGACGTGGAAGAGCAGGTGATCTCTAAGATAGTGTGTATTGTTCTTTACAACTTGATGAGACCACTGACATCTCCGAAGATGCACAAGTTCTTGTTTACGCCAGGTAAGGGCGAAATTAACAAGGATTTTTTGTTCTGTCAGCCTCTTCCTGAGCGCGCCACTGGCGATCAGCTTTTTGTTTTGCTGGACACATATGTATGTGAGCATGGAATTGACTGGAACAAGTGTGTAGGAATCTGCCTAGATGGCTCACAAGCTATGACTGGTAAACACAGTGGGCTAGTCACAAAAGTACAGGCCGTTGCTCCCTTTGCTTTGTGGACGCTTTGTAAGATTCATAGACAAGCCCTCGCAGCTAAGAAAATGCCATCCCAGCTCAAACAAGTAATGGATGAAGCTGTTCGTACAGTCAGTTCTATCAAGACCAGTGGGACAAGCGCACGACTTTTCAAGATCCTCTGTCAAGAGATGGGAGCAGAACACCATCAGCTATTGTACCACAGCAAAGTACGATGGCTGTCCAGGGGTAATGTACTGAGTCACCTTTACGAGCTCTGAGATGAGGAGCGAGCATTTCTATTGGAGAGAAACTCTTACTAGCCGCTACATTTTCCGACGAAAAATGACTCTTCCAACATTTTAAAATGTCTCAACGAGGGACTGCAAGGGAAAACTGAAATCGGTCTGCTATCTCTCACCCAAAATTGAAGCATAAATCAGAAAGCTACACTTGTGGCAAACTCGTCTGGACAACAAGAACTTTGAGGCTTTCTCTGCACTAGAGGAGTGTTTGAACGGTTTCAAATGCTGAACTATGTGTGCTTATTCGGGCTCATCTTGATGGAATGATAACAGTTTCAGGAGGATTTTCCAGAAAATGGGTCAGTGTGTGCGAGAGACGAATGGAATTGGAATCCTTTCTCTAGTAGGGTTCTTACTGCCATATCACATCACCATGGTGTGATGTTGGCAAAATGTGATTGGTTAAAGAGAAACCTTATAAAAGAAGGAACGGACAAAGAGAACAAAGAAGAAAGAGAAGATGGAGATAAGAAGAAGAAGGAGAAGAGCAAGAAGATAGAGACACACCTGCTGCCAACCTGACCAGACTGACCTGGAAAATAGGAGAATTGGGGTAATATCCTATCCTTTCTGTAATACAGCAGAAGCTTTATATTACTTATGTTCAGTAATATAATTGAATGATATTAGTTTTCTATTGTTGGCACAAATAAATGATTATTGCACATCTGTGACTTGATCGCATCTTCCCTCTAAAAATAATCTTAAAAGAGAAACCAATTGACCTATGAGTTTTCAGTTCAACTATTTATTTAGATTGACTGGAAAACCAAGCATATGAAATTCTCTTACACATTGATTGATCTGATCTGATCTGATATGGCCCTGAAGCAGAGGTTCACGGACAGACCTCTGGCTGACTTCTGGATTTCAGTACAAACAGAATTTCCCAGACTGAGTATAACAGCACTGAAAAAAATAGTCCCCTTCGTATCGACATTTCTATGCAATTTTCTGCTCTTACGTACCTAAAAAACAAATACAGAGCCCTTCTGAAAATGATTTGCGACTCTTCCTGAGCCCTAATAAGCCCCATCTGGAACACCTCTGTGCATCAATGCAGGCCCAACCATTCCATTTAGTGAGTAGGATTACATTCTTTAAAACAAAAAAAAACTATTATAAAAAATTTGTTAATAATTAGTTCTACAATATGAAAATTTTCAAATCTCTCTCTCTCTATCTTAAAGACCCCCTGGTTTAAGATAAACAATGTATTTAATTCTATCATTTCAGAGTTTTAATGCAACCTAGAGAAGCCTGTAAAGGATTCCAGATGATTGAAGGAAAATAACACGATGTGTGTGTAAACTGCTCTTTTGATACCTGAAATTATGATAAAAAAGAATAGTTGAATTCAGAGAAGAAAAAAAGGTTGAAACCATTCATGGACCAAGAAATTTGCTTCAACCCTCAGACCTTGCATGCATTACTGTATTTTGGTGAAGCTGAAATTCACAGCAGAGCTTATTCCACCAGAATACTGAAAAATTCTGAAATGTATGAGTTTTATTATTGGTGAGGTAAAATAATTCTTAATATTACATTTGACTTCAAGTGCTACAAGATCAATATATTTAACATTTCTACTAACCAAAAGCTGTGAATTATAATGCATATAAATATGTTATAAACAGGGTTGGAAGGGTTACTTTAAAAAAATATTCCATTACAGAATACTGATTGAAAATAATCTGTGATATAATCCAATACATTACTCCAAGTCAGTAACATAATTATAATAGTTTTAGATTGCTTTTGGAATACGTTAGTAAAAAACAAAAGCAATTAAATTGTATGTACTACACATTTCCTCTACACATTGTTCTCCATCCAAATAATGTGGGGAAGCAAAATAAAAAAGGCAAACAGAATGTTAGGGTATATTGTAAAAAGTGTAGATTTTAGAACAAGGCCAGTAATGTTAAGACTGTACAATGCACTAGTTAGACCTCATTTGGAATACTGTGTACAGTTCTTGGCACCACACTTCAAGAAAGATATTGCTGCGCTAGAGGCAGTTCAGAGGAGAGCAACCAGATTTATTCCAGGTTTGAAGGGAATGTCCTACTCGGAGAGACTGAGGGAACTGAACCTTTTCACCCTGGAACAGGAGACTATGTGGGGATTTGATTCAAGTCTTCAAAATCATGAAAGGCATCGACCACATCAAAACAGAGGAGCTTTTCCAGATCTGCAGGGACACATGCACCCGGTGACACAAATGGAAATTGGCCATCAAAGCATTCAAGACAGAAAACAGGAGACACTTCTTCACACAGAGAGTTGTCACAATCTGCAACAAACTCCCAAGCGATGTGTATGAAGCTGAAAATTTGGGAACATTTAAAAATAGACTGGATAGGATCCTTGGATCACTTAGTTATTAATGGACACCAAATGAGCACGATGGGTCGAATGGTCTCGTCTCGTCTGTAAACTTTCTTATGTTCTTATATGAAAAATATGAACAAAAGCAAAGCGCAGCTCATAACTGCGCATTATCTAATGCTTTTTGAGGTCACATCTAAAATACAGTGAGGGAAAAAATAATTTGATCCCCTTCTGATTTTGTACGTTTGCCCACTGACAAAGAAATTATCAGTCTATAATTTTAAAGGTAGGTGTATTTTAACAGTGAGAGACAGAATAACAAAAAAAAAATCCAGAAAAACGCATTTCAAAAAAGTTATAAATTGATTTGCATGTTAATGAGTGAAATAAGTAGTTGATCCCCTATCAATCAGCATGATTTCTGGCTCCCAGGTGTCTTTTATACAGATAACGAGCTGAGATTAGGAGCACTCTCTTAAAGGGAGTGCTCCTAATCTCAGATCGTTACCTGTATAAAAGACACCTGTTCACAGAAGCAATCAATCAATCAGATTCCAAACTCTCCACCATGGCCAAGACCAAAGAGCTGTCCAAGGATGGAATGGGCTACAAGACCATCACCAAGCAGCTTGGTGAGAAGGTGACAACAGTTGGTGCGATTATTCGCAAATGGAAGAAACACAAAATAACTGTCAGTCTCCCTCGGTCTGGGGCTCCATGCAAGATCTCACCTCGTGGAGTTTCAATGATCATGAGAACGGTGAGGAATCAGCCCAGAACTACACAGGAGGATCTTGTTAATGATCTCAAGGCAGCTGGGACCATTGTCACCAAGAAAACAATTGGTAACACACTACGCCGTGAATGACTGAAATCCTGCAGCGCCCGCAAGGTCCCCCTGCTCAAGAAAGCACATGTACAGGCCTGTCTGAAGTTTGCCAATGAACATATGAATGATTCAGAGGAGAACTGGGTGAAAGTGTTGTGGTCAGATGAGACCAAAATCGAGCTCTTTGGCATTAACTCAACTCGCCATGTTTGGAGGAGGAGGAATGCTGCCTATGAACCCAAGAACACCATCCCCACCATCAAACATGGAGGTGGAAACATTATGCTTTCGGGGTGTTTTTCTGCTAAGGGGACAGGACAACTGCATTGCATCAAAGGGATGATGGATAGGGCCATGTACCGTCAAATCTTGGGTGAGAACCTCCTTGCCTCAGCCAGGGCATTGAAAATGGGTCGTGGATGGGTATTCCAGCATGACAATGACCCAAAACACACAGCCAAGGCAACAAAGGAGTGGCTCAAGAAGAAGCACATTAAGGTCCTGGAGTGGCCTAGCCAGTCTCCAGACCTTAATCCCATAGAAAATCTGTGGAGGGAGCTGAAGGTTCGAGTTGCCAAACGTCAGCCTCGAAACCTTAATGACTTGGAGAGGATCTGCAAAGAGGAGTGGGACAAAATCCCTCCTGAGATGTGTGCAAACCTGGTGGCCAACTACAAGAAACGTCTGACTTCTGTGATTGCCAACAAGGGTTTTGCCACCAAGTACCAAGTCGAAGGGGTCAAATACTTATTTCACTCATTAACATGCAAATCAATTTATAACTTTTTTGAAATGCGTTTTTCTGGATTTTTTTGTTGTTATTCTGTCTCTCACTGTTAAAATACACCTAACATTAAAATTATAGACTGATCATTTCTTTGTCAGTGGGCAAATGTACAAAATCAGCAGGGGATCAAATACTTTTTTCCCTCACTGTAAGAACAGCCTAAAATCAAGATTACAACTTTCAAAAAAGAATGTTAAAAATGTCCCCATCATTAAAACTACCATGTTGCATCTGTGCTATGTAATTGATTCACAAGCATTTTTCATGTAATTATATGTATCTGTAAGGAATAATGTAACTGCTGAAGCTGGGCAAATTCCACCATGATAAAATTCCACAGTTTAAAGTCGTCTACCCAAATGTTCTTGGGTATTGTCCTAATTCACATATGCAGATGGCTGAGCAAAGGTGGGATCCCTGGTATCAATAGGAACAGAAGGTTGATAAGGACGAGTAAGGAGACAGTCTGTCTCTGTTGGGAGGAGTGAGTTAATCATCTCTGAGAAAGGTATGGGTGAGGGGAACGGGTGAGCCGTTACCCTGGAATGTGGGAGAGCGGGGTGAGGGCTCCATTGTCACTTGGTATGCTAATAGGCAGCTGCCATTGGAACTCTGGTGGGTGGGGTGGTCACTCTGGAAGGTGGAGTTAGACAGGGGTTCAACTCATAAAAGCTGACTTGTCCATAAAGTCTTTGTATCAGTTTTGCCTTGCTGTACCTGGTATATTTGTATGCTGTGATCTATATTCTAGACTCACATTGAACCTGAATTGTCTTAGTTCCAGTCACTTGTACAGGAGGTTCCATTTTCTTACATATCCCACAAAACAAAGGAACATTGATGGTTGTCATTACACCTTTTAGTAATATTTGAATATTATCAACTACGCAAAGGTGTAACCTAATTGTCATTATAAAACTTTACCTATCCCATAATTGCAATTATGAGGCTAGTTGGCAACACAAGCTTGAAACCATAACCCAAAAACTATTTAAAGTAACTTAATATATGTTATCAACTGAATGAACACTGTTAGTACATCAATCTTTTTTTCCACTTAAGAAGAGGACAGCATTTTCCTGATAGGCGGAAAAAGGATTTTCCTCTCAGCATGCAATCCTATTCTTAGGATACATGTATTAAAAAGAATGGAGCATACACATACAGGCAACGTTTGGTCGGATTTTTATTTGGAATTCAAGTCCAGTTTCATAAAGTAAAGAGTGAGGGGGTGGTGAGCACTGTGTGGGAGAAAGCCACAGCAAACTGCCTTCTCCAGCTCCTTAATGCATTTAGAAATGAACGATTAAGCCTTTGGAGAGCTTGCATCAGAGAGCAATGTGCTAAAGTGTGTGTCAAGGGACCAGGGACAGAAGACTAAAGTAAACGGTATAGGACTGAGGGTTTAATATTGTTTAGCAACACAGTATCCAAATCTTACAATAACACATTTTCTTACTAAATAAACAAATGCCCCACTTTCTTCCTTACCAATAAAGACTGTGCGGGAGTCGGCTTCATACTGTATCAAAACCTTGCTGCACAGACCTTCATCTGTTAATGACTGACTGCAGCTTATAGGGTCCTTCTTGGGGAGGGTAGGTTAGTGGGGTTGCCACTGGGGGGGGGGGGGGTTAGTATGAAGTGTTTTTCTGATCAATTGTATGTTGTATTACTTTCTTGGATTAAATACACATTTATAATACTTTGAATTTACATCTACCAACCCTGAAAAATGGCAGGAAGATTTGCCACAGGCAAATCCAGACATGAATATAGTACCCAGTACTATAACAACAACAACAACAACAGCAAAAGGGCACTGCACAGAATTTAACACCATGAAGTCACTGTGTTAAAAAACATCCCTTGCTTACAAGAAAGGACAATTTAGAGCATATGTTTCAAAAGGACCTTCCATGTTCAGAGCCCTGGTACAGCAGGTACCCCATTCCTATTCTTCCGAAAAAAAAAAAAAAGATAAACTACCAAAAACACAAATCGAATAATAACATCATTAACAGTTTAGTTATTGATCCTGCATACATCTTCATTAACTACTTTTAAAATAGTACTCAACCAAAAGCTCCAAAAACATAAAATAGGACACTTCAACTGTAAAAACATTGCTTTTTTTGGGTCAAAATACAGTCAACTTTTTAATATGAAAATTCAAGAACTCCACTGATGTGCTACTTTACAAAGTATCGATAGCTTCCGAGTTATCATACAACACTGTACAACCTAGGCTATACACCCAGTGACTGTCAGACATACTGAATTAATTAATTAATGTAATCTTTTAACTAGGCAGCACTTAAAAAAGATAGCAGGTTTTGCAGTGAATGTACAAAGTTTTGCATGAAAAATAGACATGGCGAAAGCTTCAGGAATTGTATTGGATCTGCATTAGATCTGTCACCATCACTGCTCCCTCTCATCAAACAAGACATATTTATTAACTTCAAAATTGGCAGAGAGTAGTAACCTGACTGCCTCGATTTTATTATTCAGTAACACAGTCTGTAGGCCAATGTGTCCACTGAAAACAGATTAACAAAGTGTTTATACCATGTCAATACAAATATCCCACATAAATATAAATAACACTAACAAAGAAAACAATTCCCAATACAGAATAAATGTATTGTTCAATTAGAGGGGGGATTTCCTTCACTGGTTGTTTGTTTTGAAACACTTGCAAGCAACAAAATGCATTGTTAATGTAAATCAGTACAATTTCTGGACTTACCATGACTTTCAAATTACTAAACAGATACTGTGTTTTCAGTTTGAAAGAAAAAGAAAAACCTAAAAAATGATTGGATTGTATGCTAAGCTTTGCTGATGACTTCCTGACATAAAATAATGCCTCTAATACTATAACGATAATTAATCTGTTCTTCATAGCAAAAGGAAGGAAAAATGAAAAAATCTAACACGATCCCATCTACATTAGAAAGTTCCCCTTAGTTTCCCTACAATACTTCTCAGCTAAGACTCACTCATCACCGCTTTCACTTCCACAGAAAAAGGGGGTGGGGGGTGTAGCCTATGTTTCTGGCAAAGATAAAGGGCCCCTGAATGTATACTTAATAACATTAATTCATAAAAAAAATATTTGCTTAAGGTGGGCCATCAAACAAATTAAAACATACTGAATGCTGTGTTAATGCTGTAATTAGCAGAAGCAATTAGTTGGTGCCGACTGTATGTGTCCTGTTCCATATGCAGATTTATGAAGAGTTCTAATTATGCACCCTTTTAGGACCAGATTAAAAAAAAAAAAAAAGCTTTATACCCCAATTTTTACCCCTAAGCTAAAAATGGAAATATCTTAGAAAATGAAAAAGATGTGGCAAATGTTCCTAAATTAGTTTTATAGAGAGGTTTTTACAAAATAAAAAAGATAACATGCCACAGGTTAACAATCAGTCCAGTCAAACTCTAAGAGATATCAGGATAAATGAAAAGGGACTAGCAGAATTAAAAAACAAATCACCTGGGCCAGATGGTATATTTCCAAAAGTACTTTATTATTATTATTATTATTATTATTATTATTATTAGGCCACTAACTAAAATATTCCTTAAGAAAGGGGACAAAACTGAGCCAGGAAATTACAGACCTATTAGTCTCACCTGCATTACTTGTGAAAGTTTGGAGAAAATATTAGACAGAAAATAGAGGAGCATCTTAATGAAAACCATATTCTTGGAGATAGTCAACATGGGTTTAGATGAGGCAGATCATGTCTTACTAATTTATTACAGTTTTTTGAACATGCATATGGAGCTGTAGATCATGTGAAAGCATATCTTATATACTTAGAAGATTTTCAGGAAGCTTTTGACAAGGTTCATTAGCAAAGACTGATCCTAAAATTGGAAGCTGTCTATTATCTATTTAGGGTAATATAAGTAAATGGATTATGAACTTGTTGATGCATAGGAAACAGAGGGTGTCGATAAGAGGAGTTGCTAACTGGAATGAGGCTGTTATTGGATTTCCACAGGGATCAGTATTAGGGCCTGTGCTTTTTCTAATCTATGTTAATAATCTAGACTCTGGGATAGTTAGCAAACTTGTCAAATTTGCAGATTATATTTAAAGGGACTTAGATAATATTCAGTTGTGGGCTGACACCTGGCAGATGAAGTGCAAGGTATTACATGCAGGTAACATTAATGTCCACTATAATTACACTATTGGAGTAACAGAACTTCAAGAAGTAACGCCTGAGAATGATCGAGGAGTTTATGTGGACTCCTCACTTTCCCCATCCAAACAATGTGGGAAACCAATATAAAAGTCAAACTTGATGCTAGTTTTATAATTTAAATTTTATAAAATTGTATAAATTAAAACAAGGGAAATAATGTTAAGACAGTACAAAGCACTAGTTAGACCTCTTCTAGAATATTGTGTTTAGTACTGGGCACCAACACTTCAAGAAGCAAGCAACCAGACTTATGGTTTGAAGGGAATGTCATACTCGGGAGAGACTGAGGGAACTGAACCTTTTCAACCCTGGAACAGAGAAGACTACGTGGGGACCTGTTACAAGTCTTCAAAATCATGAAAGTCACATCAAACCATAGGAGCTTTTCCAGATCTACAGGGACACACGGACCTGGGGACACAAATGGAAATTGGACTGAAAGGTATTCAAAATTGAAAACAGGAGATACTTCTTCACACAGAGAGTGGTTACAATCTGGAACAAACTCCCCAGCGATGTGGTTGAAATGTATGTTTATGTTTATGATTACCCCAAAAACAGTTAGTATTCACTAGGTCATCATTTCATATGATTTCAAAATTATTGGATTAAACAAAAGCCTACATAATGGATCAGAATTAAATGTTTCCAACTGCTTAAAACTGATAATTTTATGGCTGGATTGCAGGTCTCCAAGATCAGAGTCCTGCACTGGTGTGTGTATAACATACTTCTCCATTGCTATACCTAACCAGGAGCTTAGTGCCCAATTTAGATGTTTTCTTCATCTGGCAGGGAGGGGACTGCGGCGACTCTCCCCATTATAGCGTTGGCTTGAAGATATGGCAAAACTTTTTCCTTTGAGACAGGGTGATCTGATGTGGCAAAGAAAGCATCTACAAGTGATACACTGGTAAAGAAAGGATTAACTTTGGACCATTAAACAATCAGTCTAGTTCGTCTTACCTTATGGAAGTTAGGCTCTCTGTTTTAGAGATTATTTCTGTTCATAGCCATAGATTTTATTTATTTTATTTACATTCACATTTTACAACCACATACTCGCACATTTAAAATCTGACAACGCCCCCTTTAACTCCAAGTATTTGCCAGGAATAATCCACTTAGTTCTCAGAATATAAAATACACTCTCAATTAGCACTGAAGTAGCACATCCAAGCCTTAACAGTATCCTTTAGCATAATATGATTAGGTCCTGCCTCATAAAAAAGCTGTAAGGTCACTCAGTCTCCCCCTTTGCTTTTTCCACTTCTGTTTTCTACTAGAATATATTAAGCATTCCACTTAACACGTGAACAAGGAGAAGAGTGGTTATGAATCTGCAAATTGACTCAACAAACCACAATAATTAATTAGCCTAGTCCATCATTATTTTGCACATTAATACACATTTCTTTAAGCAAAAATAAACATTTTGGCCAACTTTGACACTTTAAAATGTGTACTCCACTAACCTAAAACCCTCTGCGTTCTGCCAGTATACAGAAACGCACTTTCAATATTTCTTCCCTGTCAAGCTTTCGAAACGTGCTACAAATCGCATCTCCTTCAAATAGCATACATATATTTTCCTGAGATACTTTAATGAATCGATACATTAAAACATATTTTTTTTACAAAAGAAAAGACCATAGTACAGACAGTGTTTGTATTTGGTCTTTAATGCTTTTAAGACCATTGTTTTGGACTTAAGCCCAAAAAAAAAAAAAAAAAAAAAAATAGTTTGGTCTTTAAGTCATTTTTTAAGCCTACCCTACACCAGGCTTAAATGGGGAAAAGGGTATCTCTTGCTATAGAAATGGACATGAAACCAACATGGCAGCACATGTCAGCTAAGTACAGGCAAAACCCTTCTAAAAAAAAACTATTCAGAAATAACACAGGAGAAAGCAAAAACTCTCTCTCTCTCTCTCTCTCTCTCTCTCTCTCTCTCTCTCTCTCATATATATATATATATATATATATATATATATATATATATATATATATATAAAAGCAATACTTAACTACATAAACAAGATACAAAGTAATGGAAGTAATGGTTTGACTAATAATAGTTGCAACTGTTTCATTTAATTAATAGAAACTTACATCTAGATGAATACTATCACAATACAAATTGAAATCTATTATCTAGCATCTAGTATAAAGAATGACAAATGTATTAACCAGCAACTCTTAATCATTACAATAATACTTTTCTCCTTCCCCTTTTAACTGTACATTTTCTAATCTTGCCATTTTTAAATAACATTTTGATTTATAGATCAAGTTTTTACCTTTACAACAAAATATTTCCCTTCTGTAGTTCCAAAACTTCAACGTAAAAGGTCCTCTCTTTGAACCCTAGTTTAATTTTTTTTTTTAGTTTGAATGGGGCCGACTTCTTCAGAATCTGCAATTAAATCAGTATATTACTTTTTGTTATGTAGTACATAAAACAGCTGTAAAATAAGCAAGTCTATATATTCAATATTCAATATTCAATTATAGGGCCCCGAAAATGTGGAATGATCTTCCAGCCAATGTAAGCGATGCCCCCTCTGTCTTAGCCTTTCAATCACGGGTGAAGACTCATCTGTTTAGTCTCTGTTTTTCAAATCCATAGTGCTGCCGGTGTGCCATGGACATGCAATGCATAACTGTCTTTGGAAATGTCCTGCATTGTAGTACTTTGAAATGTACATTATTTTTCAGTTTTTAGTAACCTAAACTTTTTTTTAAACCTCTGGCACTTTACTTGATCTGCTAACATTTCAATAAAAACTGGAGAAATGTGGGTGTTCTAAAACTTTTGACCAGTAGTGTACATGCATACATACAGTTAGGTCCATAAATATTTGGACAGTGACACAGTTGTCATAATTATGTCTTTGTATGCCAACACAATGGATTAGAAAGTAAACAATCAAGATGTAATTTAAGTGTAGACTTCCATCTTTAATTTGAGGGTAGTTACATCCAAATTGGGTGAACAGTATAGGGAATTACACCCATTTTTATGTGTGGTCCCCCCAATTTTAAGGGCTCAAAAGTAATTGGACAATTGACTGCTCAGCTGTCTCAGCTGTTCCATGGCCAGCTGTGTGTTATTTCCTCATTAGTTCAATTACAGGTAAGCAGATAAAAGGTCTAGATTTGATTTAAAGTGTGGCATTTGCATTTGGAATCTGTTGCTGTTAACTCTGAATATGAAGTCCAAAAAGCTGCCACTGCGAGTGAAGCAAGCCATCATTAGGCTGAGAAATCACAACAAACCAATCAGAGAGATCAAAAACATTTTGAGTGGCCAAATCTATTTGGTACATTCTTAAAAAGAAAGAACGCACTGGTGAGCTCAGGAACACCAAAAGGCCTGGAAGACCATGGAAAGCAATTGTGGTGGATGACAGAATTATTTATCTGATGAAGAAAAACCCCTTCATAACAGTTGGCTCTCCAGGAGGTAAGCGTATCTGTGTCAAAGTCAACAATCGAGAGAAGACTTCACCAGAGTAAATACAGAGGGTTTACCACAAGATGTAAACCATTGGTAAGCCCCAAAGATAGGAAGACCAGATTAGAGTTTGCCAAAAAACATCTAAAGAACCCTGTACAGTTCTGGAACAACATCCTATGGGATGCATATGATGACATGTAGCTGGTTAGTTAACATTAAACTTGTTAACGTTAAATTTGATCAGTTTATCGTGGAAATACATCATGTATTTCATTGCACCTCATTGCATAGTATATAGGGTCATTTTCTATTCCAAATTAAACCATCTGGTTAATATACCTGAATGCATTAAGTTTAGCCTATGTGCCGGATTCACTTTACACATACAGTATTATATGAACTGTAATGTTTTAATCTTCATTTAGTAAAAGTATGATGTTCTTCATTAGTTTGAAATCAGTCCTCCTATTTCTGTGTTAACATTGGCAATATTTACATTATCTACAATATCTATATTTACATTAGTTATTGTTGCAACTGAGCAACGCAATGGTAATTGCTTTAAGAGACAGTTAATGTAGGCTATTTTTGGTTTATAATCTATATAACTAGCTACCTGACATAACCACAGTATACAATTCAAAACACATTACCATGGGCTCAGTATAATAGGTGCAATTAATGTAAGTTTAGCTCTCCGTTTGCACAGTGTTTATTTCTGATGTCAAAAGTGATTTGGCACTGACATGTTTGCATTCTATATTAACAAGTAGGTCTTGTTTGGGATAAGAGATCTATACAGTGTACTTCTACTTAGATCATTTTACTTCCCGGTAAAGTATTTACAGTGAATAGGGTCAATATGCTTTTAAAAACTCAACTTGTAAAAATATAATTTTAAGCATCATGTCACATCGTTTTGTTTGTCCTATCAAACTAGCCTTGCCTAAACTAACTTTGATTGCTTTAAAAAATATATAAAGCAAATGATTGTACAAATAATATACAATGTATAAAACCCATTCAATTGTTAAAATAACATGCTGCTTTATAAGCAGTTGCTTCTCCTGATTAATGACCTCATAAACTACTAGCTATCAATTTAACAAAATCAACACAATTCTTAGAAAGAAACACACATGGATCCCATTTCTCATAGCTGCTAGCTGAGATAGATAACTGACTGAGCCAGATAACTGACTAACTTTGTTCTTCAAAGTAAGTTTAAAGGAATTTACCATAGGAGATAGCTCAACTTAAATTATCATATTAACTGAATCCGGCTGATTAGCCTGAATTAGTTAAACCAGGTAGGAGGACCTGAGCCCAGGACATATTTGTTTCCTCCCTCTTCTTCGTGTTTCCTCCTGCCTTACTTTTATATATGAGAGAGGCTGCATAAAAAATTACTGACAAGTATCTTCTGCAGGTGACTGGCAAGCATTTACTTCAAAGTGCTGCATACATTATGATTCACAGTTACTGCTCCCACATTCCAATGACTCCGTGTCTGCAGCAATACATACTTGTAAAATCTACTAAGCCACATACTTCATGCAAAAAATCACTGCTGATAAATATCCAATACTCTTATTTAATGACAATTGAGGGTATAATAATGCAACAGCACAATGAGCTCATCCAGTGGAAGACACCCAGATAGCTCAATCCTATTGTGCTCTCAGCCTGATGGGAATCATTTATATTATATTTTGGACAAGGGCATCTGTTAATAAATAAATAATAATTATTAATAATAATAATAATAATAATAATAATAATAATAATAATCACAGAAGGCAAACTGATGCAAATAGAAGTTTTGTGCTTTCCCTGCAAAAGGTGGAAGAAAAAGGTAGGGTCACTATTAATTGAAAAACTGATTCCTGGAGCTTTGCGTATGAATCAAAAATAGATTCAAAAAGGGATCAGTTGGAGTAGGGCAGAGAAGGTGAGCCTGAAGAGGAGACAAGCTCATTTGATTAACACTTTTCATTCAGAGGAAATTCTGAAGAACCTTTCTAACACAGTTTTATATTTGTAATGAATACCATCGTTTTCAGAAAGTGTATAAAGACATAAAATGAGCACAAAGATATACAACCACCCCAAACAATAACAAATGAAAAGGTTTATAATCAATATCCACATTTATTATCCTTCCACGTGTATTGAATTAAAAGACAATGAACTGCAGGTGGTGGTTAAGTTAACCCTTTTAACGAAGTATAATTCTTCAATAAAAAATACAATTAAATACATAAGCATAATTTCTTAAATAATTACAGAACTCCTTACTAATAACAGTATTCACACAGTATATACACAGGCAGCAGGAATATAAAATATTTTAAAAAATTAAATGGTTTTGTTTGTTTTTTCCCCCCTGGATAATAGGATTGTAAATTACAGCTCTAGTGCTTGTTCAGCTGGATACATTATTAATATGCTGATTATGGGAAAGATCCATAGCTATATAATAATGAAGGTGAATAATTCACAAGAATTTTAAATTCCCAGCTTTTTTGTTTTCATAAGCACACAAAAGGGAAGATTACTATTATTTGCTAAACCGGAGCTTCCTGTGCTGGCACTTGAATACATCACACTTTTGTTAGAGTACACAGAGAGGCATAATGGTAGTGTTTTCAGTTGTTACTGGTTGAAAGTGAAATAGATAGTACTGCTTGTTTGTTTGATTTGTTCTTGTTTTATTTTTTAACAAAGTGAAATACTGGTGGGATTTTAATTAAACCATAGCCTGTGTATAGCACATATACATTTTTGTTTTTATTTGAATACAATTGCTTTAACATTTTACTGTTTTTTAAAGCTGCAATATATTCATAATAGTATTCTTAGTTTTTTGTTATTCATAATTTTCCACCTGATTTAGCACATAATTTTAAACAATTTGATAAGTCATCAATTCCTAGTGAAATAGTATTCTATACAGAGTAATAAATCACAGTGCTTTGCATAATGTAGCCTACTTACTTCTTCCACTATAATCCATACTGTAATTACTACATTCAGAGAAAACATGCAATAAAAACGACCATTTAAAAAAAAAAAAAAATACAGACAGTACTACAGCAATTGTTCCATTGCTTGCTGCAGCACTGTTTAAAAACTCCTGTTATACAATATTATTATTCAACTGAATAAATCGAATATACACCATGAACACAATCACAGTTCCATTTCAGGCAAAATTATGCTTTACTGCTATGCACCTTTAAAGATAATTTAGTCATAAGCGTGTACAATATACTGTTTATGTAAAATATGCTGCATTAAAAGAAGGATATAGAAAAATGTCAAATGCTTAATATTTAAAATGCTTTTTAAAGCATATATTAGTAATAATGATATACAAACATACACAAAACATTTCAGTGGGGTTCAATAATCTCTATAAACTGATAAAATGGAAAATAACATGGGTTAACAGTATCACCATTTGCAAAATTAAAACTTATTATAGGGGGCTGATTTGCTTATTGTGACCAATTTCAACTTCAAGTTAAACATATTGGGCTAGTTTGTGTAGCCTATGTGTGTGTTAATAAGTGCTTGTGAGTGTGTGTATGTGCGGAATGTGTCAGTGTATTTTTACCACCTCCATTTCAACTGTACATTAAAAATAAATAAATGTATACATGCATTTGGTGCTCCAATAACACGTACGACATTGTCATAGCTTCTCACCCTGGTAAAAAATAATTCAGTCTCATCAGAAAAGCTTTATAGTCACCTTTATATTATACCCAAGTTCTTTCTACACCGGTGGGAAATTGGTTTGTCTTATAGTGAGTTGTCCTTGATTGAAGGGTACAAAATGTCAGAAATGTAAACATCTTTACTTTTAATAACCTGACTGTATTTTCACAAACAATGCTGAAAGGTTGCCTTCCATTTATACATAAATAAATAATATCATCTGAATTGTATATTATTGTCTGTTTATATTATATATGTAACACATTTTGCTAATTTTGCCCTGCTTTAGTGCAGATCACACTGAGATACATAGGGTATATCTCATAAGGAGCTTCCATCATGTAAGGATTCCAAATAGTTAAACACATTATTTGTTCAAAGGGTAGCTGGGGGAATCTTCAAATGGATAACCTCATATTTTGTGAAAATGGATTTCTGATTCATCACTCTTAGTCAGAATATTTCAGAATTCTCTTTAAAATGCAGGCTGGTCATCCATGACTGAATCAAATTAATACCAATTAAAATATAAAAAGCACTCCTGATATAATTATTAGATGTAGAATGCATCCCCCTAAGGAGTAGAATAAACTTTTCAAACTCACCTGATTGGCAGGAAGACCTGGATCTCTCACAGGCACCAACTGGAATATGAACTTCTAACCTTTCATTCAGAAGTCACAAAGATCTACTTAAAGTTGGAACACATTTCACACGGACTGCAGCGCCCACTTTTGCTCTTTGGAATGTAATCAGCCAGATCCTCCCAGTTTCTCTCCAGTAAGACATACTTTGTAGTACCCTGTACCACTCAAGTCTTCATGGTTTATTTTGTTTTACAATTAATTAATACTTTAGATTATTCCATATGTGCTGTATTAGCTTATTACTCATTCAGTCCAAATGCAACAGCTTAGTCCTCTTTTTCTTGAGCAAAAGGAGACAATATACAGTTCATGCAGAATGTGATTGGTGGAGAAGATTTTCCTTTCCAAGAACACAGTGAGTGCCTGACAATCCTGTTAACCGTTCTCTAAAAGTGGATTTAAGCAAGAGCAAACAAAAATAAATGGTCTTGGGCACCAAAGCTCTGAACTCACCACTAAGCCTTCCACTTTTCAGTCTCCCCCGTAGTCTCACTGATCTTCCCTAGGTAACATCCACAATGCAAGGCAAATGTTTATTAACATCCACTGTCTGCATTTACATCCCTTCAGTTAAATTTGGGAGACAACATGTGACTGTCTGTGGACAGTCTACTTTCAAAGCAGTGCAGTCCAATAAACCCTTAAGAGCCACAGCCTACTGTCAACATAAAAATAACTCATAACCCACTTGTGGCATAGAGCCTCCCACACTCAAATAAGTGCTATAAATATGCATCAATCCGTTTCGTACATTGATCCTATCAGTGCAGGCGGAGCGTGCTGCATGCCTCCAACCAGCTACTGTTTTTGCAAGCATGCTACAAGGAAGCTCAGCACAAACACTGACGAGGAAGCTTGAAAACGGAGCTTGAAGACAGAGCTTTTCTGCACACACTGCCTTTCTGCTTTTTGCACCTGCAAGTGTTTGTGTATGTTTAGGAGGGTATATCTCACAGTGACATTACCAGATGACGGGTTATCCCTTTATCTGTGCACACCTTAATTGCCCTGCCACAATGAATTGTGTGCAGTGAACGATTCCCCAGACGTAATTCAACTCCCTTTTCTCAGAGAGCTTAGGGATCCTAGAATCCACCCCCGCCATCTCTCCATGGCAACAGTAGCTAAAGTAAAGACAGCCCACATGTTACGCAAGCAGACAGAGTATGAAACATTGCCAGCAGGCTACAAATGTCAGCAGTTGTACCCATCCTCCCCCTCTTGCTGTCTCTCTCACTCTCACCCTCCCTCACTCTACTCTTTTTTGTGTTGTTTGTTTCTTTTCACCAAAACTAAATTTAAAGCTAAAGGACTCCATAATAAACAGATACTTCACCTGGAGATTGCACCTAACATCTTGGTCTGCATTATGGCTGAGTGTTTCAGCCTTAAAATAAAATTAATTGTATGCAAAGCCAAATCAAATCAATTTGGGGAAATTAATATAAAATGTTCCCAATTTGATGCGTCACCACAAGTTTTTTTTAATGATTAGGCCCTATGTGGTCTTTCAATTTTTCATTGTTCTGATTTTTAATTCTCCATCCTAAAAACCCAAAATGCAAAATGCACCCAAACATAATCCCAACATAACCAGTACTGAACACAACCTGGATTTGAAATTCTGATCTCCAGGTCACACAAATTAGCCCACCTGGAGGACTATAAGGGAGCCCCATTTTTCCTCATATGTAATTGAAATGTTTTGCTTTAGATTTGAATTACTAATACCGTGACATTAGGGGCTAAAATCTAGTTTCATTAGAACATAAGAACATAAGAAAGTTTACAAACGAGAGGAGACCATTCGACCCATCCTGCTCATATGGTGTCCATTAATAACTAAGTGATACAAATCCTATCTAATCTATTTTTAAATGTTCCCAAATTTTCAGCTTCTACCACATCGCTGGGTAGTTTGTTCCAGATTGTGACAACTCTCTGTGTGAAAAAGTGTCTCCCGTTTTCCGTCTTGAATGCCTTGAAGCCAAATTTCCATTTGTGTCCCTGCTGATCTCGAAATCTTGCTCTGCTTTGATGTGGTCTATGCCTTTCATGATTTTGAAGACTACAATCAAGTCCCCACGTAGTCTCCTCTTTTCCAGGGTGAAAAGGTTCAGTTCCCTCAGTCTCTCCGAGTAGGACATTCCCTTTAAACCTGGAATAAGTCTAGTTGCTCGTCTCTGAACTGCCTCTAGAGCAGCGATATGTGTGGTGTGTGGAGCCCAGAACTGCACACAGTATTCAAGATGAGGTCTAACTAGTGCATTGTACAGTCCTAATATTACTTCCCTTGTTCTAAATTCTACACTTTTGACAATATACCCTAACATCCTGCTTGCCTTTTTTATTGCTTCCTCACATTGTTTGGATGAAGAAAGTGAGGAGTTGCATTACTTCATCTAGTTCTATTCCTTCCATAGTGTAATTACAGTGGACATTTTTGTTACCTACATGTAATACCTTGCAATTGTCCACATTGAATTTCATCTGCCAGGTGTCGCCCCATAACTGAATATTATCTAAGTCCCTTTGAATAACCTGTGCTGCCGAGATTGTATCTGCTGAGCCACCTATTTTAGTATCATCTGCAAATCTGCTAACTATCCCTGAGTCCAGATCATTAATATATACAAGAAAAAGCAAAGGCCCTAATACTGATCCCTGTGGAACTCCACTAACAACCTCACTCCAGTTAAAAGCAACTCCTCTAATCGACACCCTCTGTTTCCTATAGATCAACCAGTTCATAATCCATCTACTTACATTACCCTGAATGCCTACAGCTTCCAATTTGAGGATCAGTCTTTGGTGTGGAACCTTATCAAAAGCTTTTTGAAAATCTAAGTATATCATATCATATCCTTTCACATGATCTACAGCTGCAGTTGTATGTTCAAAGAACTCTAATTAGTAAGACATGATCTGCCTCCTGGCTCAGTTTTATTCCCTTTCTTTTGGATTGGTATGACATTTGCCATCTTCCAGTCATGGCACATCCCCTGTTCTAAGTGTCATTTGGAATATCTGAGTTAGCGGCCTATAAATTATTTCCCTCATTTCTTTAAGTACTGTAGGAAATATACCATCTGGCCCAGGTAATTTGTTTGTTTTTAGTTCTGCTAGTCCCTTTAGTACCTCCTCCTCATGTATCCTGATCTCTCTTATGATTTGACTGGACTGGATGTTAACCGGTGGCATGTTATCCATTTTTTTTATATAAACCTCTGTGAAATACTAATTTAGAACATTTGCCACATCTTGTTCATTTTCCAAGATACTTCAATTTTTGCCCTTTATCCATTTCACTTCCTCCTTTATTGACCTCTTGCTGTTGTAGTATTGAAAAAAAACTCTGAATCTGTATCCAGCATGCTCCAGTCTAACTCTAAGTGCTGCCTCATACTGTCAAGGTTTGCTTTTCTAAAATTATAGACCATTGTTTTTGACTTGGTCCTTGTTTTTTGAAAGAATGCCTCAAAGCTAACCATATTGTGCTCACATTTTGCCATTGGTTCTCTAACTAGTGACCCTCTGACTCTATCTTGGTCATTTGAAAAGATCAAATCAATGCATGCTCTCATTCTGGTTGGTTCCCTGACAAATTGAGTTCGAAAGCAGTCATTTGACATCTCAACCATTTATATTTCTGGTTCTGTAGTCCCAACTGGGCTTTCCCAGTCTATGTTTGGTAAATTTAAATCCCCCATTATAAAAGCCACACCCATGCTACATGCAGTTCTGATTACATTGCACAATGCAACATCTTTCTGAATATCTGAATTGGGTAGTCTGTAACACACTCCTACTACTAATCCTTCAGATCTTTTATTAAAAAGTTTAACCCACAAATATTCTGTTTCGTTACTAGGATCTAATTTGAGTTCTTCTGCCTCAATGTCATTTTTGACATATAATGCTACCCCACCACCTCTTTGATTTTGCCTGTCTCTCCTAAACTGTGTGTATCCTTTCAACTTGTATTCATACCCATCATTTTCTGTAAGCCATGTTTCCATCACTCCTACAACATCATAGTCACACTCCAGCACTGTGGATTCTTGGTCTAACATTTTGTTCCTTATACTCCTAGCATTAAGGTACAAACACTTCAGGACTTTCCTACTAGCAGTTTCCCTTGGTTTTCTTTCGTTATTGGAACATCTCCCATTGTCTGAACTTCCTGCCCTTCTTGTCCCTAGTTTAAAAGATTCTCTGCTCAACCGCTCTCCCAATGCATTAGCCCCCCTTCTGTATAGGATCAGACTGGATAGGATCCTTGGATCACTCAGTTATTAATGGACACCAGACGAGCACGATGGGTCCAATGGCCTCCTCTTGTTTGTAAACTTTCTTATGTTCTTATGTTCTGTTTAGATGTAGAACATCCAGTTTGTACAGGTCCCATCTATCCCATAAGAAAGACCAATGCTCCATAAATATAAAACCCTCTTCCCTACACCAAGATTTCAACCACGTGTTAAACTTTCTAATCTCTGCCTGTCTCCCTGGCCATGCACGTGGTACCGGAAGTATTTCGGAGAAAACTACTGTGGAGGTTCTGCTCTTTAGTTTCTTTCCTAACTCTTTAAATTTGTCTTGCAGAACCTCTGCCCTAACTTTTCCTATGTCATTGGCTTTGGCCATTAGCCCATCTACTAGTTTAGGGTGATCTGCAACCTGAGCACCAGGCAGGCTAGATATCATGCGGGTCTCCTTAATACTAGATCACACTGTGTGATCTACACCTCTAAGAATCGAGTCTCCTGCTATAACTACTCCCTGTTCTGGGGGGGGAGTGGCCACCATGGTGCTCTGGTGCTCAACTGCCCTCCCATCACCCTCTGAGCCATCACTGTCCAACTCGGTGTCCAGCAGTTGGAACCTGTTGGGCAATTCTAGCTCTTGGGATGTCTCTAAGGATTGTGCGTGCCCTTTTCTGTGGTTACGACCTACTGTAAGCCAGCAGTTCTGTACACTTTTCTGCTGTAAGGTCTCAACTCTCCTAGGTTTTTGGGGTGCACACCATCTCTCTCATGGGCTGATTGACCAAGTCTTTGATATCACTAATACAGCGCAGATCTAATTTTGAGGTATTTGTAATTAGGTTGTTCAAATGAGATTATTTTATTATTTTGAGAAAATGATGTGAACAAGAACAGTTTAAGGCACTGAATATATTTTAGTCTTAAAAAATTAATAAACGTGTGTGTGTGTATATATATTATATATATATATATATATATACATACACACACTCACCTAAAGGATTATTAGGAACACCATACTAATACTGTGTTTGACCCCCTTTCGCCTTCAGAACTGCCTTAATTCTACGTGGCATTGATTCAACAAGGTGCTGAAAGCATTCTTTAGAAATGTTGGCCCATATTGATAGGATAGCATCTTGCAGTTGATGGAGATTTGTGGGATGCACATCCAGGGCACGAAGCTCCCGTTCCACCACATCCCAAAGATGCTCTATTGGGTTGAGATCTGGTGACTGTGGGGGCCAGTTTAGTACAGTGAACTCATTGTCATGTTCAAGAAACCAATTTGAAATGATTTGACCTTTGTGACATGGTGCATTATCCTGCTGGAAGTAGCCATCAGAGGATGGGTACATGGTGGTCATAAAGGGATGGACATGGTCAGAAACAATGCTCAGGTAGGCCGTGGCATTTAAACGATGCCCAATTGGCACTAAGGGGCCTAAAGTGTGCCAAGAAAACATCCCCCACACCATTACACCACCACCACCAGCCTGCACAGTGGTAACAAGGCATGATGGATCCATGTTCTCATTCTGTTTACGCCAAATTCTGACTCTACCATCTGAATGTCTCAACAGAAATCGAGACTCATCAGACCAGGCAACATTTTTCCAGTCTTCAACTGTCCAATTTTGGTGAGCTTGTGCAAATTGTAGCCTCTTTTTCCTATTTGTAGTGGAGATGAGTGGTACCCGGTGGGGTCTTCTGCTGTTGTAGCCCATCCGCCTCAAGGTTGTACGTGTTGTGGCTTCACAAATGCTTTGCTGCATACCTCGGTTGTAACGAGTGGTTATTTCAGTCAAAGTTGCTCTTCTATCAGCTTGAATCAGTCGGCCCATTCTCCTCTGACCTCTAGCATCAACAAGGCATTTTCGCCCACAGGACTGCCGTATACTGGATGTTTTTCCCTTTTCACACCATTCTTTGTAAACCCTAGAAATGGTTGTGCGTGAAAATCCCAGTAACTGAGCAGATTGTGAAATACTCAGACCAACAACCATGCCACGCTTAAAATTGCTTAAATCACCTTTCTTTCCCATTCAGACATTCAGTTTGGAGTTCAGGAGATTGTCTTGACCAGGACCACACCCCTAAATGCATTGAAGCAACTGCCATGTGATTGGTTGGTTAGATAATTGCATTAATGAGAAATTGAACAGGTGTTCCTAATAATCCTTTAGGTGAGTGTATATCAGCACATTAAATGGACTAGTAAGAAAAGCACTCCTAACGTATTAACAGAAAATAGCACCTGTTCGATTTCTTGTTCCCAGGTTGTTTTGTAAACTTGATAACCTCATACGCAAGAAATAAACTCAAATGTGGTTGCCATTGATAGATTTTCAAGTATAACATGGTCAAGGATGAGTGTACGTCATCTTTTCGTGATCAGAACCTCTGAAAGTTTCCAAGAACGGATGAATATTGTCATAACGTTCCAACGACTAAATATAGCCTATATAAATGTGCCAAAATCATGACATTGTGGGAAAAATTCACAAAGTCCAATCACTTTAATATAATGTAAATAAAACAATTTTGGGATTTCGTAATTAATAGACGTGATTTAACATTGCCTATTTATGTAATTCAAAAACAATTACGGGAAACCTCAAAACACCCTTTCTTGAATTACAGTCCCAAGATATCCTCAATATGGTCAATTTCATTAATTAGTTGTCACCATGACCTCCCACCTCTACAAATCCCTCTTTTCTGTGCTAGTTAGTTCCCCTTAGTTTCTTTATTTAACCTTTCAAACAATACATTTTCTGTGTGATTTCAGTATGAGCCCTATTTGCCCCATATAAGAGATTCTCCTGTCAATCCAGTTGTTTCATGTTTACTTTTTTGTTTTGCTTTGTGTGCATATGCTGAGACTCCAGTGGACAGCAGGAAACGGCAAAGCCACATGCAGACAAAGCTTCATGCTGCTGGTTACTGTGGCAACAGCTACACTGAGGTTCATCTGTGAGAAGCATTATGCTGCAGGTATTCAGCTATGCCACACCTTCACACTGTATCTCCTCTGCCAAAAGTTGTGAATTTACCAATCATATAGGAATGTCCATTTTAGGCTTTCACTCTTGGCCACTTGGACTGTTTCTCCTTCCTTCTTTTACAGAACTATTTTTTGTATTCCATCAATATACGCATGAAACAAGAAATTCTTGGAGAAAGTGCCTCTTTGTTCTTTTTAGAGACAATGCATTTATATTTTCATGATTGTTTTGTGCAGGGGGTGTCCAAACTTTGTTCTCAAGGGGCCAGATGTGAAAGTTTGAGTATTTTCAGGGGACACATACAAATCAAAGCAAATCATTACTTGTGATATTAAAGTACAATCACTTCTTAGAAAAATCTTAGAAAACCTGCTCACAGATACAATAACATTACACACTGTATCTGAGGTGGGGTGAACCGTATATGAAATCACTGAAAAATAAAGAGTATGGGTAGGCCTACATAAAAAAGTTGTTTCTATATTGGTATATAGTAAATGGCTAAATAGTAATGTAATTAAGAGCCTACTAATCATCATAGCATACTAAAAAACTAAAACAAAGACTAAAACATTCAAAGCACTATAGCCCGATGAAAACATTAGGCTTGTCTTAGGGGAATTGATCCACTAGTGTCAAAACTATTGTGAGCAGTGAAGCTTTGACACCAAGTGTCATTATAGTTAAGTGAAAAGCTGGTTGTTGTCACTTGCAGAATGTCACATAGATGGGACTTTTTTTTCACAGTCACGAGAGTCTGCTCACAAATATACATCAGCCAAACACCCTGAGCACCCTCTTTGCGTGGGGTCTTCAGTGAGCAAACCTGGTCTGGTCCAGGTTGCGGTAGAACTGCGCAATAGGGAGCTGCTGTTGTCGACTGTGAAGCGTGTAATTGCACTGCTTGTTTTCTTTTTAAACAAAAATGCTCCAATATGGAAAAAATATATAAATACACATGCGCTAATATTAGGCTACATATACATTCCCACGCCAGTGACGTGCGGACGCAACCGGGAGCTCTGCGCCTCTGAAGTGCAGCAAGAGCAACAACAGCGACTCACACAGGAGCGCCTGCGCCATGGATCTGCCTCCGAGAAGTGAAGCAAAAACAACAGCGCCACACAAAAGGGGAGTTCTGCTAATATGTCTTTTTCTAATGCCATTTACCGTTTGTCGTGCAGCATGTTTACCATGGTTAGATCCGCCGAACAAAATGATAATTTTACTTGCACAAAATGCGTAGTTAGTAAGGAGTTGGCGGAATGAGTACACATGATGTAGGAGCACGTAGATACTCTTAGAAATATAAAAGAGGCCGAAAATTGGCTCGACTCTGTAGAAACACTGATCCGTCCTCTGTAGCTAGCGAGAGGCCCACACCGCTCAGCAGGGTCACTGGGTCTCGGTAAAAAGAGGCTCTAGAAGCACGAAATAAAGAGCTAGAGCTCCTTGGGATTGTTTTTGGGAAAGGCCTGGCTTATACAGAAGAGATAGGCTTCATCCGAGTTGGAGAGGAACTCTAATGTTATCTGATAATATAGCTAGTTGTTTAAAAACGTGGCTCCTCAGAGCACCGTCAGACTGCAGGCTCGCAGTCCTACGCTGAGCACCGTCAGATTGCAGGCTCGCAGTCCTACACTGCAGTCTCCCTGTAACTCCCAGCATAGCCTGACCCCGATCCTAGATCCCTGCCTGGGGGCATCCAATAAATTACATAGTCCCGAGATTAAATCTTATACAAACAAAATGAATAGTTATCCTATTAAAACAGTAATTTTTCATAGGCTTGGATGTATTCCTTTCTCTCGTGGCCCTCGTTTCAACAATCTAATTAAAGTTAAAACTACACGACAGAAATTACCTGCTCACACTACTTCTCTCATGTATAAGCTTGCTGTCTTAAACATCCGCTCACTACCTAGCAAAGCAGCCTTAATAAATGACACCATAACTGACACACACAAAGATGTGCTCACTTTGACTGAGACCTGGTTAAGACCAGACGACATTATTCCATTAGTAGAAGCCTCCCCTAATGACTACTCTTACTACCAGAAGGCCCATGCAACAGGCCATGGGGGGGGGGCTAGCCACCATCTACCGCACAGACCTGCGCCTATCTACTAAGCCATTAGACAGCTTCACATCTTTTGAAATTCACCAGGTAGAACTTAGGCTTAATCCACTTCTTCAGCTATTTATAGGCCACCAAGCCCCTATTCCTTTTTTATGACCAAATATAGCGATCTCTTATCTGATTTAGCCATACACTATGATAAACTCATTATTTTGGGGGACTTTAACATACATATAGACATTAAAGACTCACTGTTCGTTTTTTGTCCCTATTGGAGTCTGTAGGCTTCACTCAGCATGTGTCAGGACCCACACATCGTCACAATCACACACTAGATCTAGTTATTACCCGTGGGGTAGAGATTCACAACGTAATAATATCACCCCAAAACCAGACGATTTCCGACCACTGCCTTATTACATTTGAGCTGCCTGGAGTAGAATCAGACACACAGGAGAGGAACATAGAAACTTGCTGCCTAAATCCCACTGCTATTCATAAATTCACTACTCTGTTGCCAAATGCTAGCTTTATCAAAACAGGATCTGTAGATGAATTATTAAATAATTTCAACATACACTAAGCATTGCTTTAGATACAGTAGCCCTATTAAGGATACGACAAATTAAACCAACAAAACACTCACCATGGTTTGACAAACACACTCGCTCACTAAAAACAGAATGCCGTAGATGTGAGCGTAAATGGAGAGAAACAAAATTAGAGGTCTTCCACATGGCATGGAATGACAGTATAATAAACTATAAGCAAGCCCTGTCCTCTGCTAGGTCTGCCTACTACTCCAATTTAATAGAGACGCTTAAGAATAACCTGCGTTTTCTTTTTAATACAATAGTGACACTTACTAACCAGCAGGTAAAGCCTTCAGAGGTTATCCCCCCCAATTTCACCTGTAGTGACTTCATGGATCATTTCAATAGCAAAGTTAACAGCATTAGAAAACAGATAGAACAGGAAACATACACAGATACTATAGTCCTTCACAGCCCCTGCCTACCTTGGACTCGTTTAACTTAGTAAATCAGTAAATTGGTCTCCTTAATTACTAAAATGAAAACAACAACCTGCGCACTGGACCCTATACCCACTAAACTGCTAAAACAATCTCTGCCATTAATTCACAAAATACACAATATTATTAATGTCTCTTTATCCTCAGGATCTGTTCCTGAATCGTTTAAAATAGCTGTAATTAAACCACTTCTTAAGAAATCCAGTGCCGACCCAAACCAACTTAAACCAGTCTGTTTACCAGTTTACCAGTCTGTAAAGCGTTCTGTGGCTACCCTGCGAAGGGCGCTATACAAATAAAAATTGATTGATTGATTGAATTGATAAACCTACCTAATATTATTATTATATTTTCTGATCATATTACGTCATAATAATGCATTTGAATATGATTATTAATAAATACATAAGAAAATAATTGCCTTGCTTGCAGATGCTAGATTATTGAAGAAATTCCATTATTATTATTATTATTATTATTATTATTATTATTGTTAGATAGGTAGGTATTTAGCTTAATATTAGCACATATATACCTGATCATGTTGTAGCCTATGTAACCAAATAAAAATGTATATTGGAAAAACAAAATGTAAATGCAATATATACAGTTGTTAATGCCAGTAATAATGCAATGCATAATGTAAATAAATAAAGCTGTACATTTTACTTATATTCCATGGTTTCATGTGGAAGATCTTTGTTTCCAAACTCCCATACTATATTATCTTAAACAGGTTTCCCGTTTAAAATAATTCTAATCTTGTCACAAGCTCTGATTGGTTACTTGCCTTTAGGAGGCAGGACATATATGACACACCTTATTGGGTAATTTGTGCTTAATCCAACCTTGAATTGATAAACCTACCTAATATTATTATTATATTTTCTGATCATATTACATGACATAATCATGCACTTGAATATGATTATTAATAAATACATAAGGCCCTGCTGGGAGGAGGAATCCCACCCCCATGCAAGTGAAGTGTCTGCTCCTCACAGTAGCAACCTGCCATTTCTTTTTTCACTGTCGTGAAGCAGACGTGCTGCTTTGCATGAGAGTTGGATTATTGCCCAAGACAAATCTTTTGATTAACTCAGAGCTTGCTTCCTCTCTGCGGAGGTTAGTTTTGTGCAGTAGTATTCTCATACATAGAGCTGGCTTTGGCTCCTCCACAGAGATCTACTGTGTAAATGACCTCTTTGTACCATCTTTTCAGATATTCTTAAGTGTGTGTTGGAGCTCAGCGGCTGCTGTTCTAAATGGGAGAGTGTCACTCAGCTGAGCAGTTCCCATTGCTCAAAAGACACTACAGATCACTGCACTCGACATGGACACCATCGATGCGTCGACATAAATGGATTTTGAGGTTGAAATCGATACGTCAACGTCGATGGATTTTGAGGCCAATGGATGTCGACGTCAATATCGATGTGTCGACGTCAGTGGATTTCAAGGTCGATATCTATGTGTCGATGTCGATGCATCGACGCATTGTTATCAATGTCAAAGCCTTGGATACATGGGAGAGTGTCTCACTGAGATTCAATCTTCAGATCACTCCACCTTATCCTATATCAAAGTCGACACTGGGAAAGGAGTGTGTCTTGGCTGAGACTCAATCCATGGATCTCACCTCCTCCCCATCGAGGTCTTCGGGGAGGGAGAGTGTCTGTCAGGAGACTCAATCCATGGATCATGCCTCCCTCCCTACCTCACATCAAAAACTCCACTCTTGACATCGACATATCGATATCAATCATGCCCCCGGAGGTGGACATGAACCCGCACAGAGACCCAGGATCTGTTGTGAGGAGCTGGGAGAAGCAATCCTGCTCAGGATTTAAGCTCCTTTATGGAGAACTTATTAGAGGAGGCCATCAACATTAACATCTTCTCCCAGGAATTAAACCCGGAATGAAGCAAAAAGGGGCCTTCCACTGCTGCAAGCAGTGTGAAGCAAAGCTCCCTTCAGATGATGGGCACAAACTTTGCAACCATGCCTTCCAAGCTCTTAGAGGCGAAGGGGGGTGCAGCCAATGAGCTGTATTTACATCTGCAACCAGAAGCAGGAAATTGTGGAACCCATCCCCAAGCCTCCTCCAGGTTATCAGAGGCAGAGGGTCAGCATACTCATCTGCCAGTTTTGCAAGAGGACAACCTGCACCAGGACAAGTGTCTCCACAGCCAAAGCAAGGATGCCCCACTGGCGCATCTTCTTCTTCTAGCTTGAGGGGCTTCCCCCCCCCCTCTATGCAGGTACTCCCTGGAGAGTCTCTCCCTGAGATCTCCCAAAGACACACTCCCCCACGGCATACACCACTATGCCGGTCTCCCCCTAGCAGGAGACGGGAGACTACATCCACTTGGCCAAGGGAGGAGGAGGATGAGTTCAAACACTGCTATATCAAATAGGAGAGAGGGCAGCAGCTATGGCCACCCAGCGCCAAATGTGGCACGATCTGGATAGAGAGGGTATTGACATAGGGCTGATAGAAGGCCCCTCCATCACCACACCCACCGCCACTGACCTTACAGGAGGAGACTCTCCAAAAAGCTGGTCTCAGCCTACATGAAAGACCTCCTGCGCGAAGGGGAAAAAAGCAATAAGGAGATCACTTGCGGCTATGGTGGCTAGATGCCATCCATGTCTGACACAGGCTAATTTGCTCGACTTGGAGATGTCCATCCTCCACGACGCACCGATTACACTTGGTCAAACTTTCGGGACCACTGTCAGACCTGAGCATAGAATGCTCAGCCAAAGTCGAAGGAGACAGCATCAAAGTAGGCCAACCTTCAACAGCTGAGAAGACAGCCCCAGTCGCGCCACTTGCCCTACCCACAGGGAATACAGTAGTTGAGGCACAAAACCCCCCCACAGCTGCAGGCCAACAGCACGCAGCCAAGTCGGTAGACCTCAGGGACACCTATTTCCATGTCCCCATCCTTCCAACTCACAGGAAATATCTACCCTTTGCCTTCCAGGACCAAATGTACGAATTCTGCTTGCAACGTTTGGCCTCTCATTGGTGCCCTGCACATTTTCAAAGTACATGGCCCCCCTCTCTATGCCCTCTATGTGACTGAGGTTTCCTGAGGTCGCTATTATTGAACATGATTATTTTATTCCAGCACCGCTGTGTGGCTCCAGTGCAGTGCAGCTCTGTGGAGAACACGAGTGCGCAGTTCGCACTGCGCTGTAGTCGCACTGCGGTGCTGGAATAAAATAATCATGTTCAATAATAGCTACAGTTCTGGGTGGTGAAATACACTTTTTATGACTATAAACCGATGGTTCTTTCGGAAAAATAGGATGATGGGTCCAATCGAACGTGCATAAAATGTTATTTTTTAAAGATTTTCGTGACTTTTCTGATTTCCACCTTTGACTCTAAGGAAAGCAGCTCCATAGTTAGGACCCCGGTGATGTCACGGTATATTTCTCAATCTCTGATTTCTGGTACATAGAATGAGCTGGACATGAAAAACTCACTGCACAGAATATGTTTCTACTTATAGAATAACCGGAGAAAAATATGGATTTTCGGTGGAGTTCCCCTTTAAGGCAAAGTTTCAGGCTAGATTTGTTGGTGGATCGTATCGGATTACAACATCTATTATTTCCGATATCCGATCCAGTGTTTTTGGCCTGTATCAAACCGATACTGATACGGATTATTGGATCAGCGCATCTCTAATAATAATAATAATAATAATAATAATAATAATAATAATAATAATACATTTTATTTGGGAAACGCCTTTCTAGATACTCAAGGACATCTTACACAAAGTTGACCTATATAAAATCAAGTAATACAATGAACATAGATTACAATGGAGAAATACATAGGGACTGATAGTTACAAAAGAAACATCAGCAAAAATGTAGCCATAGGGCTATAGAAGGTAGGCTTTCTTAAAAAGGTGAGTTTTTAAAAGGTTTTTAAAAGAGATGAGAGTGTCTGCTTGTTTTATTTGTGAGGGGAGTGCGTTCCAGAGCCTGGGGGCCGAGCAGCTGAAGGCCCGGCCCCCCATGGTAGAGAGACGGAATGGGTGGGTGATAAGGAGATTAGCAGAAGAGGAACAGAGGGAGCGGGAAGGGGCATAGGCTGGGAGAAGGTCCGACAGGTAGGTAGGTGCCAGGTTATGAAGGGCTTTGTAAGTAAGGAGGAGTGACTTAAGGATGATACGGTAGTGCACAGGGAGCCAATGTAAATGGATAAGGACTGGTGTGATATGTTCAGATGATCTAGTGCAGGTACGTATTCTGGCAGCAGAGTTCTGGACCAATTGTAGTCTATTGGTGAGTTTAATAGGGATACCAGTAAGGAGAGAATTGCAGTAGTCCAATCGGGAAGTGACCAAGGCATGGATAAGGGTTTCAGTGCTGGAGCGTGACAATGAAGGACGAAGCCGGGAGATTTTGCGGAGGTGGAAAAAAAGATGTCCGGGTAATGGCTTTTATATGGGGTTCAAATGAGAGCATGCTGTCCAAGATGACACCAAGGCTTTTGACTTGTAATGACAGTGGAACTGAAAAACCATCAATGTTAATACTAAGGTTGTGCTGTTTAGAAATAATAGATTTAGAGCCAATAAGCATGACTTCCGTCTTGTTGCTGTTAAATTTGAGGAGGTTCGTGCTCATCCAGCTCCTAATATCTTGAAGACAGTTAATTAGGGAAGTGGGAGGGAGGGGAATGGTGGGTTTGGTGGAGATGTAAAGCTGCGTATCATCAGCATAGCAGTGAAAATTGACTTTGTGATGATGCATAATCTTTCCCAGCGGTAGGAGGTACAGTAAATTATGAAAATAAGTGGTCCCAACACTGACCCCTGGGGGACACCCTGTGAAACAGCTGCACACCCTGATCTGTGTTTTTTAATTAGCACTGTTGACTGTTAGTGACATAAGAAGAAAACCAAGAGAGTGCAACAACCGTGACACCAACACCAGCCAAACATTCTATGAGGAGTGGAGGGAAATGGTATAAAAGGCTGCACTCAAGTCAAGAAGGATGAGAATGGATAGTATGCTTGAGTCAGCTGCACAGAGAAGGTCACTGGTGATTTTTACTAAGGCTGTTTCAGTGCTGTGGTTAGAGCAAAAACCAAACTGTAATGGTTCATGAAGGTTATTGGAGCTGAGATGGAGTTGAAGCTGAGTAGCCACAACCCGCTCAAGTGTTCTGGAAAGGAAGGAAAGGTTTGAGATGGGATGGAAGTTGGGGTGGAAGGTACAATGCCAGTTGTGAGGGAGGAATTAATTATGCCAGTAATCAGAGGAGCAATTGCAGGCAGACATGTGGGCATGGGGTCAAGTAGGCAAGTAGAAGATCTGGATCTACAGATAAGTTCAGTGATGGAATGCTCGGTGACTAGAGTGAAATCAGAGAGACAGGTAGTGTAGGCATAGCTATGTGGTGTATTCATCCAAGACTGATTATCACCAGGGGTACAAAGCAATTTTGATAGACACTGGTGGATGTCATGGATTTGTGTGTGGAAAAAGTTGAGGAACTTGTTACATTGTTCAGGGGAGGGGTCAGAAGGGAAGTTGTTAGGTGGCTGAAGTAAACGTTTTACTGTGGAAAAGAGGACTTTTGAGTTATTTTTACCAGAATTGATGATGCTAGAGTAATATAATGTTCTGGCAGCAGACAGAGCATTCTTGTAAATCAACAGGTGATCTGTGTATGCTTTGGAGTGAATTACCAGGCCAGTCTTCTTGCATAGGCATTCTAGACACCGTCCACTAGTTTTTAACTGGTGTAATTTTGGGGTGTACCAGGGAGCAGTGTGAGTGAAAGAGACAGAGTGGGTTTTAAAGGGAGCGAGGGTATTTCGGGAAGAAGAAAGACAGTCGTTGTAGTGCACAATGAGATTATGAATAGACTTGGAGTCAGGACTGGGGTAAGTCTGAATCAGATTGATAAGATCAGTGGGGTTGATGTTTTTTATGTTTCTGAAGGAAATGGTACGTTGGACATTATGTTTAAGAAGGGGAACAGAGACTTCGAACATGACAGCTTTGTGATCAGAGATAGGGAGTTATATTTATATCGGTTATATTACAAGGAAGAATGCCAGTAGAGCAGACTAAATCTAAAATGTGACCTTTGTTATGAGTGGGAAATGTAACATTTTGAGTAATGTCGAGACTATCCAGTAATAACATCTCTCAGCAAATCTACATTTTTCAGTTTCATCAATATGAATGTTAAAATCACCTACAAGGAATACATTGGGGGTCACTGTCCAACTCGGTGTCCAGCAGTTGGAACCTGTTGGGCAATTCAAGCTCTTGGGGTGTCTTTAGGGGTTGTGCACACCCTTTTCTGCGGTTACGACCTACTGTAACCCAGCAGTTCTCTACGCTGTCCTGCTCTAAGGTCTCCTAGGTTTTGGCGTGCACACCATCTCTCTCATAGGCTGATTGACCAATTCTTATACAGTGAGGGAAAAAAGTATTTGATCCCCTGCTGATTTTGTACATTTGCCCACTGACAAAGAAATGATCAGTCTATAATTTTAATGGTAGGTGTATTTTAGCAGTGAGAGACAGAATAACAACAAAAAAATCCAGATAAACGCATTTCAAAAAAGTTATACATTGATTTGCATGTTAATGAGGGAAATAAGTATTTGACCCCTTCGACTTAGTACTTGGTGGCAAAACCCTTGTTGGCAATCACAGAGGTCAGACGTTTCTTGTAGTTGGCCACCAGGTTTGCACACATCTCAGGAGGGATTTTGTCCCACTCCTCTTTGCAGATCCTCTCCAAGTCATTAAGGTTTCGAGGCTGATGTTTGGCAACTCAAACCTTAATGTCCTTCTTCTTGAGCCACTCCTTTGTTGCCTTGGCTGTGTGTTTTGGGTCATTGTCATGCTTGAATATCCATCCACGACCCATTTTCAATGCCCTGGCTGAGGGAAGGAGGTTCTCACCCAAGATTTGACGGTACATGGCCCCGTCCTCGTCCCTTTGATGCGTTGCAGTTGTTCTGTCCCCTTAGCAGAAAAACACCTCCAAAGCATAATGTTTCCACCTTCATGTTTGACGGTGGGGATGGTGTTCTTGGGGTCATTCCTCCTCCTCCAAACACGGCGAGTTGAGTTGATGCCAAAGAGCTCGAACACTTTCACCCAGTTCATTGGCAAACTTCAGACAGGCCTGTACATGTGCTTTCTTGAGCAGGGGGACCTTGCGGGCGCTGCAGGATTTCAGTCCTTCACAGCGTAGTGTGTTACCAATTGTTTTCTTGGTGACTATGGTCCCAGCTGCCTTGAGATCATTAACAAGATCCTCCCATGTAGTTCTGGGCTGATTCCTCACCGTTCTCATGATCATTGAAACTCCACGAGGTGAGATCTTGCATGGAGCCCCAGACCGAGGGAGACTGACAGTTATTTTGTGTTTCTTCCATTTGCGAATAATCGCACCAACTGTTGTCACCTTCTCACAAGCTGCTCAGCCCCCCCTGGAATTTTGATGAGTTACTTAATCATTCAAGGAAGAAAATAAAACAAACACTCCCCACCCGCTCTTACCGGAGAAAACACCATCAGCCCCCCGCTCTTGTTAATTATTATATCTGACAGAGGTCGTAGGGGTTTCGGCTTAGTAACTCAGCCCCCCCCCAGTAATTTCAAAACTCGGCACCTATGGTTGGGGATACTGGTGAAGTGAACTCTTATTGAGAGCACTGAGGGCAATTTACAATGAGGAAAATAATCCAGTTTTTTTACTTTTGCCCCCTGTTTCATATCCTTTTCCCCCACATTTCCCCACATGCAATATTTCCCCCCATGGCTTCAATTTCAAAACTTTCCCCCCAATCTGGCAACCCTGGCTCACTCGTGCATCATGGGAAAAGGTTGGGAGCCATCGGATCAGGCACTGGGATTTTGCTTGCGGTTACGATCATCTACCAGTACTTTGAAATCTTTGTCAAGGAGCAGGCGGAGGTCAGGGGAATGGGAGGCTTGTTCTTCTAAACACGCCCTCTGTGTGGAAGGGTCTTACTGAAATGCTAAAGGAAAACTTCTTGTGTATAGTCGGCTATATTATATTCAGTAGGTCATAGCGTACTGCATAAACTGCAGGTCTGGCAGTTGGAGAAGAAAGTATTTAAAACGTATTAATTTTTAAGAGTTTACAGCTGAAACACCCTATATGTATGTATTTAATTAAATTATTTATTAACATATAATAATGGATATGAGGTAGAAATTCACATGCGCAGGAATATTTACTTTTAAATTGCAAAAGCCACACAGCGGCTATGGTGGTTCTAGTGTTAAACTGTTTTAATGTTACTGTCTGCTCCTTTTATCTTACCTATTTATTAATTGTATTCTACTGTGTGAATAAACTGCTCTTTGGGGCATCTTTTTTAATTACATGTCAATATTCTTCCTTTAACAGAAGGGGAGCTGTGTGGGGTGGTTTCAGTATTGATAAATACTCCATTTCCCTTATGTACAACATCGTTATGCCCAAATAATAATACAAAAATTAAATATGAAAAAAAATATATATATATTTATTAATCTCTATTGAGTTACTATTAATAAATAAATAAATAGTGTATGTATGTATATATATATATATACATACATACACTATTTATTTATTTATTTATTATGCAAATTGGTAATGAACCAACGCTGGTGATTAAATGTTCGTGATGAACAGTCACCGTTGATGAAAAGTGCGTGACGGGATTCAAATTATGACACTCACTGTGTGACTATGACATTGCATTCCTCTGGAAAGTACCTTCATGTCTCTCACTTTTTAAAAAAAGCCAGGGACTTCACATCCTATTACATGTTCTTGCTTAGTCACTGAACAGAAATAACAAACACATAATCCACACCTTTAATGGCAGGATGTAATTTTATTATTTTGTTGGAACTGAATTCCTAAAGTGAAATATACAGTTATGTTTATATCTTTATTCAGTTAGACAAATAAGTGCATGTGTTTGTGTGTATTGATGTATGTGTTGTTTTGTCTGGTTTCATCTTATACAATATCCCTGGGATATTATTCACATGTTCATATGAACATGTGAACCAAGTGAAAGTGAAACAAAGCAATTCTCATGTTTTTGTGTTTAAATATTTTTTAAAAACTAGTAATGAAACCAAAATCAATTAAGAAAGCCTGTAGAACATTCTAAAAAATACATAAATAATGGAATTCAGACTGGAAGGTGGAATTTATCCTGAAGTTTATAAAAAATACATACAAAGAACTATAGTGCATAATTAGTAGGTTACACAAATATATTGTTAGAAAAACAAGTTTTAACAAAAATTACATTAATGCTCACAAATGTTTTGTGTGAAGCTGTGCTACTACACTGTAGAATCACCCTGTTAACAGATTTGTATCATTTATAGTGCAGAAATGCATTCATATGTGAAAATAATTTATATAAGTTGCAAGCAAACATTTTTGACACTGTCTAAATGTGGTCTTAATATTGTATTCATAATCCCTTCAGTATTATGATAACTCTTACTTATACTATAGAAAAGAAGTGAAGTGATCTTGCTGTACAACATCCTGCTTTAAAAGTTAAAAGAATTATCAATAATGATTATGCTTATCAAAATATCTTCTATATGTATATTAATATAAATTTCATGCATAAGTTGTTGTTTTTATGAAGTGAAAGCTTATCACAGGTTTCCACTAAACAGATGTTATTGAACCAGTTTCTGTTTTAAAGTCTGTTGTAGTAACTGTTGCTAAAACCTTTCCTTATTATGCCTCAGGGAGAGAAGTTCCCTTTGTGAAAGTTATATTTGTTTCAGACACTCAAATGTGTAAGTACTTATGAGGAAATACAGGTTTGGTTACAAACATGAAACTACATGCTGAGCTCCTTTTATGCTAAAATGTTAAACATTTCAGTCTACACAGCTACCTATCACAATACCTATGGAAAACAATAAAATTAAAAACAATTAAACCTAAGTAATTGTAAATCTTATTAGGTCCCACCAAATGGACTGACATATGTTGGCACTGAGCTCATCTTCAATTATATAGCAATATATATAAGTTTTAATTTATGATGTAAAGTTACAGAATTTATTTTACACCATCGATACCTAATCTGATGATTTGAGGCCTCTGGAAAGATTCCCCATCCTGAGCAAAATACACTACAACACTACACTACATCACTACACTACATCAGTTTTTTAGTTTTTTCTTTATTTTAATAGTAAAATTATTAATTTTGCAGCATTTTTCCAAAGCGACTCACACTTAAGAACAAACTGTTTAAACTTGTTAAATATTGTAGAAAAAATATTTAGAGAATTAAACAGAAAAACAAAATGCCACACAAGCAGTGGCAGCACTGGGGGGGCTTGCTGGGGCTATAGCTACCTCAGATGTTGTCTTAGCAACCCCAGCACAAATGTCAAACTTTGAATTTTATTATTTACAGTATTGACTGACAGATTGTATGTATGTTGATGGGGATTTATTGTATTTATTGTATACGGGCTCGATTGGCTAGGGCAAAAAAGATTTTTAGTTTTAGTGTGTTGTTTATTTGGCTTTAGTATGCATTTAGTTTATTTGTGTGTGCAAATACAGTGCTCAAAAAAATTAAGGGAACACGAAATCACAGTATAAAACCAAGTCAATTAAACTTCAGGGATATCAATCTGTCCAGTTAGGAAGCCTAAGCGATTGTGAATCAGTGTCACCTGTTTTGGTGCAAATGAACAGGTGCACTGGAGAGGCAACAGCAAGACAACCCCCAAAAAGGGAATGGTTTTGCAGGTGGTGGTCACAGACAATTGCTCTCTCCTTATCCTTCCTGACTGATTGTTCTCTAGTTTTGCATTTTGCTAGTGTCCTTGTCACTATTGGTAGCATGAGGCAGTACCTGCAGCCCATTCAGGTTGCACAGGTAGTCCAGCTCCTCCAGGATGGCACATCCATACGTGCCGTCGCAAGAAGGTTTGCTGTGTCTCCCAGTATGGTCTCAAGAGCATGGAGGAGATAACAAGAGACGGGCCATTAGATAAGGAGAGCTGGACAGGGCCGTAGAAGGGCATCAACCCAGCAGCAGGACCGGTATCTGCTCCTTTGTGCAAGGAGGAACAGGAGGAGCACTGCCAGAGACCTACAAAATGACCTCCAGCGGGCTACTGGTGTGCATGTTTCTGACCAAACTGTCAGAAACAGACTCCATAAGGGTGGCCCGATGTCCTCCAGTGGGACCTGTGCTCAAAGCCCAGCACCGTGCAGCTCAATTGGCATTCGCCCGAAAACACCACAATTGGCAGGCCCGCCATTGGTGCCCTGTTCTCTTCACAGATGAGAGCAGGTTCACACTGAGCACATGTGACAGACGTGAAAGAGTCTGGAGATGCCGAGGTGAACGTTATGCTCCCTCCAACATCATCCAGTATGACCGGTTTGGCGGTGGGTCAGTGATGGTCTGGAGAGGCATATCCTTGGAGGGTCGCACAGACCTCCACATACTAGCAAACGGTACCCTGACTGCTGTTAGGTACCGGGATGAAATCCTCAGTTCCTCAGACCCATCGTCAGACCTTACGCTGGTGCAGTGGGCCCTGGGTTCCTCCTGGTGCAGGACAATGCCCTGCCTCATGTGACCAGAGTGTGTAGGTAGTTCCTGTATGACGAAGGCATTGATGCCATTGACTGGCCCTCATGTTCCCCAGACCTGAATCCAATTGAGAACCTTTGGGACGTTATGTATCAGTGCATCTGACACTGCCAAGTAGCACCACAGACTGTCCAGGAGCTCTGATCCAGGTCTGGGAGGAGATCCCCAGGACACCATCCGCCGTCTCATCAGGAGCATGCCCAGACGTTGTCGGGAGTGCAAACAGGCACGTGGGGGCCATACACACTACTGAGTCACATTACGAGTTGCCGTGATGAAATTCACGCAAGTTGGAACAGCCTGTGATTTCAATTGTTTACTTTGATTTTCAGTGTGAGTTACGTCATTTTGTTCTCAACAAATTACACAATGTACAGTAAAGATTCTGATATTTAATATATTTCGTTCATCAAGATCCGATGTGTGATTTAAGATTTAAGTCTCTTCATTGTTTTGAGCAGTATATTTTAAAAAATACAGTAAATTATACAAAAAATATTTTATTGTATTAGTAATATTCATTTAGATGTTGTGTTGCATCAAATATTTGCAACACAGTTTAAAACAGTAATCTTTCTGTATGTTTTCATTCTCTTTTTGAAGATAAACACACAACATGTGTATTGTTAAAAAAAAAAAAATGTATGCCAACAAGGTGTAAAGAACAGCCCCTCAATATAATGTCAAGCCCACCTCAGCACCCCCACTGGGAAGAGGCTGGCGCCACCCTTGCATACAAGATTCAACAATGTAACAAATTAAATTATATTTCAGTTTAAGAGGACGAGCTTGCAATGTTTTCCATGGAATAGTGGTGAAAATCTTGTGCTACTTCAATGTAATAGGCTACAGAATGCACCTCCTGTAATTTCCAATTGCCGATAGTAAGAATACATCACACCAAATGTTAACCATATAAATTATATTCATACAATATGGGGAATCAAATATATTGATTGCTTGTTCTTTTGAAGGACACTCATCTGCACACTGTAAAAATAATCAAATGAAAAGAGAAGAGAAATAGCATAAAATTAAAGATATTTAACGGTATTCATATCAACCTCACAAAATTATGACTAAGAAACATCAGAAAGTTTACAAACGAGAGAAGGTCATTCAACCCATCGTGTTTGTTTGGTGTCCATTAATAACTAAGTGATCCAATGGTCACATCCAGTCTATTTTTGAATGTTCCCAAATTGTCAGCTTCAACCACATCGCTGAGGACTCTTCCAGATTGTAACAACTCTCTGTGTGAAGAAGTGTCTCCAGCTTTCTGTCTTGAATGCCTAAAAAGCCCAATTTTAATTTATGTCCACGGGTCCGTGTGTCCCTGCAGATCTGGAAAAGCTCCTCTGCTATGATGTGGTCAATGCCTTTCATGATTATGAAGACTTGAATCATGTCTCAACATAGACTTCTCCGTTCCAGTGTGAAAAGGTTCAGTTCCCTCAGTCTCTCTGAGTGTGGCATTCCCTTCATGGAACCTAGAGCAGTGATTTAATTCTTTTCATTCCAGAACTGTACACAGTATTCCAGATAGGAGGTAGAGGTAGTGTATTGTACAGTCTTCACATTACTTCCTTTATTTTAAATTCTACACTTTTGACAATATACCCTAGCATTTTGTTTGCCTTTTTATTGCTTCCCCACATTGTTTGGATGGGGAAAATGAGGAGTCCACATACACTCCTAGGTCTTTCTCATGCATTACTTCTTCAAGTTCTATTCCTCCCATAGTGTAATTATAGAACCTTTGAATAGCCTGAGTTGCTGAGATTGTATCTGCTGAGCCACCTATTTTTGTATCATCTGCAAATTTGACAAGATTGCTAACTATCTCAGAGTCCAGATCATTAATATAGATAAGAAAAACCAAAGGCCCTAATACTGATCCATGTGGCACTCCACTAACAACTTCACTCCAGTTAGAAGCAACTCCTCTTCTCGACACCCTCCGTTTCCTATACATCAACCAGGTCATAATCCATCCACTTACAGTACTATGCAAAAGGTTTAGGCAGGTGTGAAAAAATGTTGTAAAGTAAGAATGCTTTCAAAAATAAACATGCTAATAGATTACATTTACCAATTAACTAAATGCAAAGTGAGTGAACAGAAGAAAAATCTACATCAAATCCATATTTGCGGTGACCACCTTTTGCCTTCAAAACAGCATCAATTCTTCTAGGTACACTTGCACAAAGTCAGGGATTTTATAGGCATATAGTCAGGTGTATGATTAAACTGTTATACCAAACAGGTGCTAATGATCATCAATTCAATATGTAGGTTGAAACAATTAATTGAAACAGAAACAGCTGTGTAGGAGGAATAAAACTGGGTGAGGAACAGCCAAATTCAGCTAACAAGGTAAGGTTGCGGAAGACAGTTTACTGTCAAAAGTCATACACCATGGCAAGACTGAGCATAGCAACAAGACACAAGGTAGTTATAGTGCATCAGCAAGGTCTCTCCCAGGCCCAGATGTGCTGTCCAAGCTCTTTTGAAGAAGCACAAAGAAACGGACAACGTTGAGGACCATAGACACAGTGATTGGCCAAGGAAATTTACTGCAGCAAATGAGACACATCATGCTTACCTCCCTTCGCAATCGGAAGATGTCCAGCAGTGCCATCAGCTCAGAATTGGCAGAAAATAGTGGGACCCTGGTACACCCATCTACTGTCCGGAGAAGTCTGGTCAGAAGTGGCCTTCATGGGAGACTTGCGGCCAAAAAGCCATACTTCCGACATGGCAACAAGGCCAAGCGACTCTACTATGCACGAAAACACAGGAACTGTAGCAGAAAAATAGGAGCAGGTGCTCTGGACTGATACTGGACTGGAAGATTGGGGCTGCATTTCTGCAAATGAAGTTTGGTCAGAATTAATGGTCTCCTCAATGCTGAGAAGATGCAATAGCATCAGGGAGGCATCTGATTGGCCCCAGATTTATTCTGCAGCATTACAACGACCCCAAACATATAGCATCAGTCATTAAGAACTATATTCAGCATAAAGAAGAACAAGGAGTCTTGGAAGTGATGGTATGGCCCCCACAGAGCCCTGATCTTAACATCACCGAGTCTGTCTGGGATTACATGAAGAGAGAGAAGCAACTGAGGCTGCCTAAATCCACAGAGAACTGTGGTTAGTTCTCCAAGATGTTTGGGCCAACCTACCTGCTGAGTTCCTTCAAAAACTGTGTGCAAGTGTACCTAGAAGACTTGATGCTGGCAAAGGTAAAGGGTGGTCACACCAAATATTGATTTGATGTAGATTTGTCTTCTGTTCACTCACTTTGCATTTAGTTAATTTATAAATATTTTAATAATTGTCTATTTTTGAAAGCATTCATCTTTTACAGCATTGTCTTCACAGCTGCCTAAAACGTTTGCATAGTACTGTATTTATTTATTTTTATTTATACTATATATCTCATAAGAACATAAGAAAGTTTATAAACGAGAGGAGGCCATCTCATTTTACATTAATTTCTATAATACATAATCAGCTTAAGTTTTCTGAGCTCAGCATTTCCTTTTGTTTTTATATTAAGCATACATAATTTACATCTAACAAGACATAATACAGGTTTGGAATATGTTTGTTATATAGTGTTCCCTTCCAAGAATGCAAACCCCTACCTTGTTGTATGTTGTTGCCACTGGTGAGATATTGACTTGAATTGTTATTCACCTTTTCAATTTTCAAGACAGAATTACAAATTATACTGAATTCCACAGTTTTCAAAAATCTGAATTGCCTGCTTGTCCTTAATTGACATTGTATTTGTGTTTTCACCCTTATACTCTAAACTATGGGCCTTTTTTTCTAAGCACTCTCACATATAGTATATTAGGACAATATTAGGAAACCATAGTATATTGCAAGAAGCTGTACATTGTTATCATTGATATTAAAAAAAATAAAAAAAATAGCAGTTTGTAAATAACATCAAATTTTAAATTATGATCAATAGGTAGAATAGCTTACTGTTTCAATAGTTTAGTGTTCACTTAATTCATATTCATACATCCAATACATTCAAACACAATACAAATGAGGACATGTATTATAGTATTAATACCAAAGTACCTACCTATATTGTACAGGGACTATAGTCTTAATATAGTATTTGTATTCCCTAAATACTCCAAATTAGTGCATTATGTTATGGGTCCACAGCTTGTGGTTTACAGTCCCAAGGTGGGCTGGAGATAAAGACAACAATGTTTCAGATTTAGCACAGTCTCTCCTAAGAACTTCCAGTACTAAATACTATACAGAGGCTCTACATTTAGAAACTCCCTGGAATATACAGGTCTGCCTTAAAATCTAAATAAACATTCATAATTTGAATCATTTTCCTATTGTATGTCAATTGTATTACTGTACTGCACAACTGAAACAGTTTCGCAAGAGATACTGTGCATCTGCTTATTTTAACTAGCAAAAGTGTGTCTAGCTTTAGGTTTTGTAACAAAAGTGAAATGGGGAACTATAGTACAGCTTGACAGCAGCAGAATGTAAACAAAACCTCCAATGTCACAAGAGAGGAGACTCCCTACTTCCTCCTCATCTACAAGTGCGTCATGGAAAATTCCAAACAGACTTTAAACTTTACAGCTAAAACACACTCTTTTCTCACTCAGCTGACCCACACTGTGGCTCTGCATCTGCAGCTTCCCCATTTCTTTGCAAATCAAACATTAATCAAACCTTCAAACACATTCAACACTACTGCACTTGACTATCACAGACTTGCATGTTTTAGCTCATCATTACCATTTAAATGATATTTTACACTTGAGATTCCCATTAACAAATATGAAAGAGCACAGAAAATAAATAATGTGTGCCAAAATGTTTTTTTTTTTTTTTTTTGCATGTTCCGATACATTTTCTGAACTACTAGATATCGGTAATAAGTGTGTAATTCTGAATGCTACATATTAAAACACTGTGGGTATTGCAGCAAACAAACTACTGAATTCAAGTTTTACACGTGAATTCTGTAATAGACTGATGGTCATTTGTATTGTACAAATAAAACGAAGTTATACTTCAATCAATTTCAAACAAAACATTAAAAGGACAACTATCATATCATATGTGCCTTACTGTGGTTACAGAATCTGTCTTGCAAGTTTTGGAGATGTTCTAATTAAACTAAAATAAATAACAACAGTAAAGCACCAATATACTACTTTATAATAACATGTTATCCTTATTATTCAAGAAATTAGGTAATGTCAGGAATATAAATTGATACTGTAACCAATAATTCAGAAATCAAATTACAAAAAAGGCTGGCACAGTCCGGTCAGTCCTCTCATATTTCAAGCATCTCCTCCTTGGGCAGCACAGTTTTAAACTAAATTTATACTGTGTCGACAAGTACCCCCAAAGCAATATTTCAATAGGTTTTCCATGTCATAAACAAAAACTGCAACCTTATTGATGCACAGAGTATTTATAAAGTCGATCAACCTATTCAAAGAATAGTATAGTGAAAAGTGTTGAGACATGCAATCAGGTAGGCCTACGTGTAGCCTATACAAATGGCACAATGGGAACCATTCCCATGGGGAAAGGGGCAAATTGGTTAGTCATGATCTGTATTACTAATTGGAAGGAAACAATTATGATACTAACAAAGTGTGTAGTTATGTTTGTAGCCCCCCCTCCCCAACTCACTAGGTATGCTGCATACTTAAATCGTGTAGCTGGAGGCCTATGGGAAATAAACTAAAATAAAAGGGTGTATGTATAACATTAACTTACCTTTCAGGTTTTTCGGATTATTCTGTTTTGTTCGTGGCATTTTTCTTCCCGTCACAGGTACATTATTGATCGTTATGGTTCTGTATGTCAGCCAGACAAGGAAGAAGGATGCCTCCTGTATCCTTGCCAACCAGAAACATCAACTCATCTAAATAAAATAAATAAGAATAACACCTGACTATTCAAAATGAAAATATTTGTATCCTGGTCTGTTGTTTTCAACAAAATCCAAAGCATACGTCTTTGAATGGTGCACAGCAAAATCTATAGTGTTAAAATTACTGTGTTAAAAATCAGTGTTGTTTCAACATTCATTGGGTGAAATTAACACTCTGAGAGTTAAACCATCTTGAGAGTCAGTGTTAATACTGGGTGTAAAAATAAAGAGTGTTGAATTAACACTGTACTGGTGTAAAACCAAATCACTTTCCCACAATGCATTGTGGTAGTTTCCAGAATAATTGATGTTTTATTGTGTTATTTTTGTATACAAGCACTTAATTATTGTGTAAATATTAATTATTGTAAATGTGTCTTTACCCGCCAAATATATTTATATTCGTGTTTTTCTACCCTAAATCTGAAGTTGTGTCTTTGAGTCAACAACTTCCACATTTGTTTTAGTTTTGTCTATTTCTCTGCTTGTGGTGGTGCTTTTGAGCATAACCTGTATATGCATAACCAGTTTGCTTGTCTTACTGGGTCTGGGTATTAACTCATTTACTTAAAAGTTAAGTATAAAACCAATGAAATTACAATACATTTTTAGATTTATATGTATGTATGTATGTATATATAAAGAACTGCTTAAACGGAGTGTTGATTTAAAAAAGTACATTTTTGACTCTACCTAGTGTTGGGAAAATGCTGTTTCAACACTGAGCACAGTGCTATTAGCACTGATATGGTGTTTATGTTGAACACTCAAAGTGTTAAAAATTAACCCTGAGAGTGTTAGAATGTCAACATTCTTAAAAGTGTTGATTTAACACTTTTGTGGTGGTTCCCATATATTCACTTCAAAAAGTGTTAAATTGAACACTCGTGGTGTTGAATTCGAAACTTTAATAAGAAAACAATTAAACAAAAAAAAGTCAATTCTATTGCTCATGAGACTGAATAAGGGTTATGTTGAGTCAGGACAAGAGTATGTAGGAGAGGCTAGTCATGGAGTGTCTTAGTCCTTCAAGTTGTATGTCTTCTACTAGTAGCTAGACATTCACCTTGACTAAATAAAGACAACAGAGTGTACCTATTACGTGACCTACTTTCAGGCCACTGCCATTTTGGTAGACAAGTTCTGCCCTGACTGTAGAAAGGTAGAGTACTTCAAAATAAAAAGAGCTTCTAAATCTGTGACCAATGCTAAGCAAAAAAGTAAAATAATCATGATTTTTTTATTGAACTGAATCATTATATTAAACAATCATAATGTTATATTAGGTTTAGTTAGAAGTTTATTTAGAATCAAATTTTAATTTGTTATTTTAATGAAAGATTGCTTAAAGAATACCAGTTGTGAAAATTAGATTCCCTATCATGTCATACTGTTACTGTTGCTGTCTTTTTTATTATGTAAATAACAGTGTTGATTTTTATTTTATCTTGTCTGCAATTTGCCCTGAATTTGGATGATTATGACTTGTAGCAAAGTTTTGCAGGCTAGTTTGGATTTACACTGGTCAATATGATCAGAGTCATGTTCAATATGATAAAGTTTTTATTACTGAATAAACACATTTGTTAACCATATTTTGGCTATACATATTGTATTTATTTATATGAACCTTCTTTGATTGGAATTTGGATCATTTCAAGGGGTATTTGGCAAGTTGATCAGGATCATGTGCAGGCTGATTTACACTGATGCTTCACAAAATGTAAGCAATACTGATAATTATTCAAATTATTATTATTAGCAGACTTAGAAATTAGTTTAATAAATACTTTATCAAATCGAGATTTTTCACATAAATAAATAAGAATTTTAACACGTCTCAAATTTTACTTCCATATTCACACATATAAATGTCTAGGACATGTATTGATTACATTTTTAAGTTAACTTAAAGGCACAACAGAATCACACATATTCATAAGTGCACAGCACTCTAAGACCATTGACCTAAGACCATTGACCTATGAATCGCTGGCTTGTCTACCAAGATGGCGGCGACAGGTATTCGTGACGTCACACGTGTTCGCTCTATAAGTGGTTCATTTTACAGTTCAGTGGGACAGTTATATATATTAAAGGCATCGATATTTTAAAGTAATTAAATCAGAATTACAGGTAAACACAATGTTCCAGTCTCTATAAAGCTGCAAGCTGCAAATCACATATATACCTGAATTACAGTCCTATAGTATTAACACATTATTTTTTAATGCAATGGATTTTAAGCACGAACTTATAATTCTGTCCCCATACACACTGTTTCCCTCCTTTAGAAGGAAGTCATGGCAAATTACTATGAAAATCCCTATACTGATATGTGCCAACTTACTTGCAACCCTTCCAAACAGATGCTTAATGAGCCCGAGCCCGACCCCGAGTGACAGAATTTCCATTAATGTATACAATTGAGAGGGAGAGAGAGAATACACAATTTTGTTATATGTTAATTAAACTTACTTCAACCAAATAAACAATTTCACTAGGAATTTGTTTTCCAGTAGGTTTGTATTAGGTGGTGATTATTATTATTATTATAATTTTTATTATTATACAACAGAATGAAATAGAGCCACGGTACTGATTGATCTGCAACCAAGAACGGGTATTGTAAATCACGAAACAATGGAATGGTGCAAGAACCGGGTTCATCTTCGCCCGGCTTGCGGTCTCCTTCTGTATCAGAAGAAGCTGTAATGTATCAGACTAGTATTAGCTGGTACAATGGTTATCCACTTGAATTAATTTTGAAAACCAGTTTTCAGTGTGGTGCATGCTCAAGGGATTTAACACGCGTATGCCTTCTCACATGAATAATAAAAAAAACAGGTCAGTGTCGGAATAGCGCTTTTTTTTTTCCAGTAGGATCACATGAAAAGCGGTTAAGGGGAGGAGCCGGGGAAAACCCCTCTGCAACAAGACTCTGAAAAGGCACTTCCCAATTCAGCAAATGTAATACAACTTCAATCAATTAGCGCCAGTTACCTTGTTGATTTCGGACTTAAACTTAAGGTAAGGACCATATAAGCATAAACATCCAAAATCAAAAGATTCGCCGCGCTGTAACACATGAAAGCAAATATATACATAAAACACTGCGTTTACATGCAGAATAGTGGCTGGGAAAAATAAATAATGCATAAGTCTTAACCAAAACAATGCAACGTTTAGGTACGTGTGCGGTAGACTGAAAACGCCTCTGCCCTCGCCGATTTAAGAAATATGAAAACGAACATCTAATGTTACCGCGCCAATACTAAAATATAAATATACTTAAAAACGACGTACATCTGCATCTGACTTGAGCCTTGGTAGAGCCCCTTGCACATCACTGACACCCAAATGCACACAATATTGCAATAACACATTACAAAAACAGCCATTATTAACCTAAAACATGAATACTTACGAGCGCGAGCTTAATGAATCTCTGGGCTTTGTTTCTATATGGCAAACCTTTACGGTAAATAGGGAAAGATCTGTTTTTCTCTTTACCTTCTGTCTCACTTTCTATTGCAGGAAACAGGCAGGCCCACTGACGTCAACGGGGGTCCCGTAACCGCCTCTCAACTGCAGAATGTCGGAAGAAAGGGGTGTGCAACACGCGCAATGCAACAATGTATCAATTTAGTTTAGTGGCGTTATTTAAATACAGTTCCAATTACATATTTTAACATATACGTAGTAGCGCATTTCGATAATGTTTTCAGTTTTATTTTCCATAAGTTATATCAGCGAGCCGATTTGATTCTGAGTCGTCCGCCTCAGTTCCCCCTTAAAACCACCCTATTGCACATACTTTAGGACTGACGGTTATCCCGGAGGTTCCTTGTTGTCTGGTCACGTTGTGTCCCTCACTACCGACTGGGCTTTCCCATTTATTTCTCCCTTAATCCAATCCAGCGCTTTACGTTACACTCGGCTTCACTTTCATGTGAAATAAAACATAACAATAGTCGCAAGACAAGTCATATTCTTCGGAGCAAGTAAACATGAATGTGAATTCGATCATTAAGTCTGGTATGTACTTAAAGGCCAGTCAGATATACTACAGAATATATTTTGTCAAATTTAACGTTTTGCCTCAGATGGTGGTGTCGGTTTACAAAGCCCTTTATGACATCAGCTGTTTTTTTTTTGAATGAGGAAGGTATATTCCAGACTTGGATATGTGGGGTTGTAGGTTGTTAAGACTTTGTACACATCACGAACAATTGAATTAGGGGAACTAAATTGAAGCATATCGTTAATCATTTTTGGAATACGGTTTTTCATAGTATCTATTTTAAACTTTGCTCAGAAATCGAGTATTTCAGCAAATAACTGCACAGGCTTTACTGAGTTTTTACGCCGAAGTTACGCACTTTTTAAAACCGAAACCACACTATAATATAAAATGAAATATCAGACTGTGATCATTTACAAACAAGCTAAAGAAGTGAGTTTTTTTTTAAGTTGAATTTGTTTATTAAAACCCTGTCCATTCAGAGTCTGGGACATTATTCGCAATTATAGTTATGTAAGTATACACTAAGATAAAATTGGTTAAAAAAGAATGTAATGGGACACTAATATTTATAATTTTACCTCAATTTTGGTTTATACTCCACATTTATAAATACAGGTATTAAAATTATAAATCTATACATTTCCTAATGTAACAGGGACATTTGAAAGATTTTCTGTTTAAAGAATGCATTGGAGAGAAAATATATGGAATGTCTCTTGAGCATTACTGCATGTTCTATGGCTAGATTTGTAATTTATTTCAGATCCTTTAGGAAAATAGGGAGAAAATCCACAGAATCCTATTTCTGCCTTCTAAATTGCAACATTTAGAAAATACATTTTGATTCTGTTTTCTTTGGGATGTGCTTTTTACATGTTACCACACTTTTCTTAAGTCTCATATAGTCTCCTCTGTTCCAGGGTGAAAAGGTTCAGTTCCCTCAGTCTCTCTGAGTAGGACATTCCCTTCAAACCTGGAATAAGACTGATTGCTCTCCTCTGAACTGCCTCTAGAGCAGCGATATCTTTCTTGAAGTGTGGTGCCCAGAACTGCACACAGTATTCCAGATGAGGTCTAACCAGTGCATTGTACAGTCTTAACATTACTTCCCTTGTTCTAAGTTCTACACTTTTGACAATATACTCTAACATTCTGTTTCCCTTTCTTATTGCTTCCCCACATTGTTTGGATGGAGAAAGTGAGGAGTTCACATAGACTCCTAGATCTTTCTCAAGCGTTACTTCATCTAGATCCCCACCGGCTTTGACCAGTAAGCCCATCTACTAGTTTAGGGACATCTGCAACCTGAGCACCAGGCAGGCAAGATACAAATGCGGGTCTCCTTATCACTAGAACACACTGTGTAATCTACGCCTCTAAGAATCGAGTCTCCTACCATAACTACATCCTTGTTCTGGGGGGGAGTGGGCACCATGGTGCTCTGGTGCTCTGGTGCTCAACTACCCTCCCATCACCCTCTGAGCTGTCACTGTCCAACTCAGTGTCCAGCAGTTGGAACCTGTTGGGCATTTCTAGCTCTTGGGTTGTCTCTCCTAAGAGGTGTGCTTGTCCTTTTCTGCGGTTATGACCCACTTGAACCCAGCAGTTCTCTACACTTCCCTGCTCTAAGGGCTCAACTGTCCTAGGTTTTGGCATGCACACCATCTCTCTCATGGGCTGATTGCCAATTCTTCCATGTCACTAATGCAGCACTGATTAGCTGAGCTTCAAAGTCACAGACTTTGATCTCTAGGACTTCAACATACTGACAATGTTCACAAAGGAAATCTTCATCCAAATGAGTTAATCCAGAAAGGCAATCTTTCTGCAAACCTGACACTGTAGTGGCAACATGCTTCTTGATGTTACAGTTTTTCAGCCTTTTGGTATCTGTTCCCTAGTCAACTCCTTAGCTATATGTTCTGTCTACCTGCCCTGTCTCCTCCGAGCCCTGTCTCCTCCGAGCCCCGTCTCCTCCGACCATCACCCGTGACCTCGACCACGTCTTCGCCCAGCCCTTGTTTGCTCTGTTTGCCTGATCCCACGACCCTCGCCTGTGACCTCGACCACGACTCTGCCTTGCCTTTCTTGCCCCGATCTGCCGGTACCCGACCCACGCCTTCCCGACGATCCCGCTATCCAGCACTGCACCTGGGTCCTCTGTTCCCGAGCCCCCGAGGCACACGTGACATTAACGTGTTTTCAACTGTGTGTATTTCATGAATTTCTTCTATATATGCCGACTAACTAGAACAGATTTGTGTCAGAGTAAGAGAGACTAACTGGTGGCGCTAAAATTAAACCAACTAATGCGGCAACGTTAGTGCTGACTTTGAAAAATGCATTCAATGTTGACTTTGTCACTAGATTTAGTAATCTTATTTATTTTCAAATAAGTGCCAATGCGACTTTTTGGACAAACCCTAGATATTTTCTAAAAGTTGCCAGTACAGCCCCATGAGCGTGAGGTCTTGCTTTCCCCTAGGCTAGGTTAGCTTAGCTTTCCCGCTTTTTTGTCTGCAGTCTGTGCAGTGAGGGGCAGAGAGAGGAGCAGCACATTCAGTTCAGATTGTGAGGGAAAAATATATTCCTAGATATGTATTTCGTCAACCAGTATTTACAAATTTCTTAATCACACCGGGGAAAGCTAGTTTAAGGCTATTGTGCTCATGTTTCTGTTTAATTTTTGCCAGCTGTGCACTCGGCCATTTTTCCGCCTGCTTTTCAAGGCTGTGATTCGCTTTTCTGTCGGCAGATGTTGCAAGGGTTCCATTGCACAAGTTATATAGCCTCACTAAGCTATATAACCTCTCTCTCTTGACCTCTCTCTATATGTCTATCAAAATATGTATAGTTTATATATAGCCAATAATTATGTACAATCTCTGCGGAAAAAAGTAATTGCTTTAACTCTAATGCAGGAAAAAAAAAAACTTTCACATTAACGTGAAATGTGTCCAGCTCTCCTGACACTTTTTATCAGGTGGGTAAATGTGTTGACATGCTTGTCATTCTCCCATAACATCTTTGTGGATGTGCAGTGAAGAGGCCCCAAATACCTCACCCGTACATGAGGTTACCAAAGAGCACATAATGAGACCAGCTTCTACCGGTCTGTATCAGATGCATCCCTCTGCAGACACACAATACAAATTTAGTACAGAACGTATGTTCTAGTAAAACCACAAGAAGATGGGGAAGTGGGCACACAACCCCCCTTTGCCTATCTAGATACGTGTGGCACACAACCCCCCTTTGCCTATCTAGATACGTGTGGAATATAAATAACGAAATGGCTACATATGTCTTCATATTTGGGCATAAAATAGAAAACATTGTGTTTAAGCTTAATCAGGAAGATAGTGAGGATAGGGAGTTGTCTCCCCCTTATTGGTTCAAACTCACCCTGTCCAGGATATCGCAGTATGTATATAACATCATGTAAGCTCTATGATTGTCTGTCTGTGTGTATTACTTTTCTCCAAGCAGCTTGAATAAAGACTCTGTTTGATTCAATCTACTCTACAGTCTGATTTTTCTGAGAGCAATTAAAAGGGGATTCTTCATGCAGTGAGGGGAAAAAAGTATTTGACCCCCTGCTGATTTTGTACGTTTGCCACTGACAAAGAAATGATCAGTCTATAATTTTAATGGTAGGTGTATTTTAACAGTGAGAGACAGAATAACAGCAAAAATATCCAGAAAAACGCATTTCAAAAAAGTTATAAATTGATTTGCATGTTAATGAGTGAAATAAGTATTTGATCCCCTATCAATCAGCAAGATTTCTGGCTCCCAGGTGTCTTTTATACAGGTAACGAGCTGAGATAATCTCAGCTCGTTACCTGTATAAAAGACATCTGTCCACAGAAGCAATCAATCGATCAGATTCCAAACTCTCCATGGCCAAGACCAAAGAGCTGTCCAAGGATGTCAGGGACAAGATTGTAGACCTACACAAGGCTGGAATGAGCTACAAGACCATCGCCAAGCAGCTTGGTGAGAAGGTGACAACAGTTGGTGCGATTATTCGCAAATGGAAGAAACACAAAATAACTGTCAGTCTCCCTCAGTCTGGGGCTCCATGCAAGATCTCACCTCGTGGAGTTTCAATGATCATGAGAATGGTGAGGAATCAGCCCAGAACTACACGGGAGGATCTTGTTAATGATCTCAAGGCAGCTGGGACCATAGTCACCAAGAAAACAATTGGTAACGCACTACGCCGTGAAGGACTGAAATCCTGCAGCGCCCGCAAGGTCCCCCTGCTCAAGAAAGCACATGTACAGGCCCGTCTGAGTGGGACAAAATCCCTCCTGAGATGTGTGCAAACCTGGTGGGCAACTACAAGAAACGTTTGACCTCTGTGATTGCCAACAAGGGTTTTGCCACCAAGTACTAAGTCGAAGGGGTCAAATACTTATTTCCCTCATTAACATGCAAATCAATGTATAACTTTTTTGAAATGTGTTTTTTCTGGATTTTTTTATTGTTATTCTGTCTCTCACTCTCTATTCTGTTAAAATACACCTACCATTAAAATTATAGACTGATCATTTCTTTGTCAATGGGCAAATGTACAAAATCAGCAGAGGATCAAATACTTTTTTCCCTCACTGAATGTAGATGCATGTGTATGACTTAGACTTTGCTTATATTTTGCAGCTACTCTTAAATAATGGCATACTACAGAAACTGGCGGAAACGTCATGCAGAAGTGCTGGCTCTTGCAGCTGATGATTCAAATAGCACTGTGCAGATGGGTTGCTGGGGGCACAGTTCAGTGAGGATGAAACTGACTCTTCACTATCACCTTCAGCTGATGGCAACATCTCTTATTACGACTCTGATGCATTAGTGCTGTCTTCTGACACTGACTCTGAGGTTGCTGACAATCTGTCTGAGGATTCTGCAGAGGAAACTGCTCCTGATCTGGGCGAGGAAGTTGCAGCTTGGGCAGCTACCAACAAATGCAAGCAGTCTGCACTAAATGAACTGCTAGACATTCTAAGACGCCAAGGACATCGCCTCCCCAAGGATGCCAGAACACTGCTGAAGACCCCCAAAAGAGTGGCAGCAGTTGAAATGTGTGGTGGACAGTATGCTTACTTTGGTATTGCATCTGGCATTTTGAAAGTTTTAGCCCTGAGTCCTGCTTTCCATGAAGACCACATAGACATGTGCATCAACATTGATGGCATTCCACTGTTTAAATCATGAAGTATGCAGATGTGGCCAATCCTGTGCAGTTTCCATGCTTTTGCACCCTTCATTGTGGCACTCTATTGTGGACAAGCAAAACCCAGCCCAGTTCAAGATTTCCTGTCCGATTTTCTTCAGGAGATGCAGCAACTTAAGCAAGATGGTATAGTCCATGGAGAGAAAACAATTCAAGTGACTGTAAAAGCCTTAATTTGTGATGCACCAGCCCGATCATTCCTGAAGTGTATAAAGAATCACAATAGCTACTTCGCTTGTGAGCGCTGCACAGTTAGAGGCACCTATGTGGGACGAGTTGTTCTCGGTGCTACAGCACCTGGTGTTGTTGCAAGGTCTGAAGCAGAATTCAGTAGACTTGCCTACAAAGACCACCAAATTGAGAAATCCCCACTCACCCTAGCTGGAATTCCATGCATTCGACTATTTGCATTGGACTACATGCACTTGGTGTGTTTGGGTGTAGTTAGGAGAATGCTTCACTACATGAAGGGAGGACCCAACATATGCAGTCTGTCTTTTCAGCAAAGGAGTGAGATTTCGGATAAACTGAAGGCATTGAATGGAGAACTGCCTAGTGAGTTTGCTCGGCAGCCTAGGAGTTTACTGGAATTGGACAGGTGGAAGGCTACAGAACTCAGACAGTTTCTCCTTTATACTGGACCGGTGGTTCTGAGAAGAGTGGTTTCACATGCTGTATACAATCACTTTCTTTCCTTGATGGTTGCAGTGTCAATCCTGTTGAATTCTGATGATGCAGAGCGTGAGGAACACTTGGACTATGTCAGAGAGCTACTCATGTACTATGTGAGGAAGTGTGAGGATATATGTGGAATCACCTTCACTGTGTACAATGTGCACTCACTAACTCACTTACCAGATTATGTGGAGCACTTCAGATGTTCACTGAATGATGTTTCATGCTTTCAATTTGAAAACTACCTGCAGACTCTGAAGAAAATGGTCAGACAATCTCGCAATCCTATAGCCCAGGTTGCCAAACGTCTAGCAGAACTAGAACAGTCTACAAAATGTAGGCCCTTTACCAAAGAGAGATTTACTTGCGTCTCCACAAGGCCACGAGATTGTTGTTTCATCCTTCAGAACAAGGACTTTGTCTTTGTGAAGGAAATAAGCGAAGAAGGCACCTTGGTTTGTGATGTCCTACACCAATGCCACACAGAGAGTTTCTTCAATGATCCTCGTGATTCTAAACTGCTCAACATCGTCCGTGTTAGAGACCTCAGCAGAGCTAGACGTCGACTGATCAGCAAACAGCAGTTGAATCGTAAAGTTGTCTGCCACCCAACCCTGGTGAAGCTGACACAGGGTATATTTTGTTCCCCTTGCTGCATCATGTAGAACACACTAACTGAATTGTAAGTATGTTACTAAAACTAATGTTCCTAAGGGCTTTTCCAGAAATTATCTTTGTCAGTGTGTGGAGGTTGTATACAATGCTTGTTCTGAGTGTATAGGGGAAAATGCTACCCTTATGTAGATTGCATGCAATACATTCAGAGAATTATTAAGTTGCCTAAAGTTAGTTGTTGCAGTTGCCTGAGTTCCAACTGCAATAAAATAACAATTCTCTATGCATACTGATTTGTTCTGGTTCTTGTACAGGTCTCATGATGTGGGTCAGGGCAGTTTGGACAGAGCCAAATGGAGAAGAGGAGGGAGTAATCCCGGAGATTTGGGTGAAGGAAAACATGGTTTGCTGGCCAACAGGGGCTAATGTAACCAAAGCAGCCGAAGAGATGCAACAGCCAGCAAGCAGCTGGAAAAAGTTTCCACTGCTGAAAATCTAAATCAAAATCAAGTTTACATCAATTTTTAAAAGCTAAATCTGGGTTTTTCTACTACTCAAATCAAGTTAGTTATTAAAAGCATGCTTGTTGTCCATTTACTTCAGAGAAGCGGGAAGTGTGTGAAGCATTCGACCAAATGCAGTCCTGTCAGGAGGGTATCGAAGAAGAAAAAATACCCAGGGTTTATCTTAGGTATAGAATAAGTGCACACTGTGACAGGTCCCTAGTTTCTGGTTCTGGAGGATATTATATCTTGTGACACTATGCATTGTAATAACTGTTGTTTCTTCTCTTACACAGATGAGGATGAAAGCAGTCCAGATGGTGCTGGAACTGGATATAATGTGCGGAAGCGATGTGTGGAAGCACAATCACAACACAGTAAGCAAACTGTTAAGCATCATAACTTTTATTATATATTTTTTGCAGCAAATCTGTCATCTAATTGTTCCATTTGATTGTCTTTCATTCATCAGGTCCGTCCTTGCCAAAACCACCAAGGGTTCGACAAAAGTCAGGCCAGGCATCAGGATCAGGAGAAAATACTTCTAGATCCAGGTCCGACAGTCTCCTCCACGTCTCTCACACTCTGCTCCAGAGCTCCCGCTCTCCGCGCCACAGCACTCCACACCAGCGGTCCCGCTCTCCGCCCCACAGCACTCCACACCAGCGGTCCCGCTCTCCGCCCCACAGCACTCCACACCAGCGGTCCCGCTCTCCGCGCCACAGCACTCCACACCAGCGGTCCCGCTCTCCGCCCCACAGCACTCCACACCAGCGGTCCCGCTCTCCGCGCCACAGCACTCCACACCAGCGGTCCCGCTCTCCGCCCCACAGCACTCCACACCAGCGGTCCCGCTCTCCGCCCCACAGCACTCCACACCAGCGGTCCCGCTCTCCGCGCCACAGCACTCCACACCAGCGGTCCCGCTCTCCGCCCCACAGCACTCCACACCAGCGGTCCCGCTCTCCGCCCCACAGCACTCCACACCAGCGGTCCCGCTCTCCGCGCCACAGCACTCCACACCAGCGGTCCCGCTCTCCGCCCCATAGCACTCCACACCAGCGGTCCCGCTCTCCGCCCCACAGCACTCCACACCAGCGGTCCCGCTCTCCGCCCCACAGCACTCCACACCAGCGGTCCCGCTCTCCGCGCCACAGCACTCCACACCAGCGGTCCCGCTCTCCGCCCCACAGCACTCCACACCAGCGGTCCCGCTCTCCGCCCCACAGCACTCCACACCAGCGGTCCCGCTCTCCGCCCCACAGCACTCCACACCAGCGGTCCCGCTCTCCGCCCCACAGCACTCCACACCAGCAGTCCCGCTCTCCGCGCCACAGCACTCCACACCAGTGGTCCCGCTCTCCGTGCCACAGCACTCCACACCAGAGATCCCACTCTCCACGCCAGCTCTCAACACCAGCGCTCCCGCTCTTCTCATCGGTGGTCCCACACTTCACATAGGGGGAACCAGCAACGTGAGGGTGGTGACCTATTCCCATTAGATAATGGAAGTAAGTATACCTCCTTATTTTCTTACTGACAGTGGTGTTGTTGCAAATGGGAAGAATATTTTTTTTCATTCCGATTTGACCTTCAGAGTTCCAAAGACGGGTCCTCTATCTGCTGGCCGATATTCGTGAAAAGCTGTCCCAGGTGGGCCAAAACTGTTAGCCCCCAGACTCCCCCAGAGAAGATGAACAGCAGGCGTGAGTTCAAGAATCTGGAAGGGCAACTGGCTGATGAAGGAAAGAAGAATATGATGGTCAGTTTAACTATGCCAGGCCATTTGTAATACTGTTCCTATCCTATTCAGTGTTTTCTGTGTTCCTGATAGGGAGAAATTGTAAATTTTTAAAAATGTTTTCAGATGTCTCGGTTGGTCAAGATTGGGGGTACAAACCTTGAGGACTGTGTGAAAAATATGATGAAAAGGAAAATGAAACTTCATAATACAGTTTTTTTCAGTCACTTTGGTGCATTTCTCAGATCAGAATTGAAATGCTCAAAACTTTCACATCATCTAGTCACTTCTGCACATCATAAAAGCAATTTCTCATCTCTTCGAACAAACAGCAAATGCTTTTGTTCACCCATGCAATAGCTTGTGTCCAATTTTCTGCTAACTTTTACCTTATAGAACGCATTTGTCATGTCGGCCAAACGCATTATACAGGTTCTCTGTTGAATAGTTACATTTAGGTATTAGGTCATTGCCTGAGTCATTATATGCAAAAGTATTTAACAAGTTGTCATATGCAGTCTGTCTTGTATAATTTAGCCATTTCTATTACACTTTTCTAGATTTAATTGCACTATTGTAAATCGGTGTAGTCTTCTTGTATGACAATGAATTACATGATCTGACGACAAACTGCAGTACAAACAGAATTGTAAAAGTATACATTAAATATGAATTATATCTGATATCCTACAATCGCCCACATACAGTAACGTGTAACTTTTTTACTGTTGAAATTGACATGCCAAACAAAAACTGCATCCTTGTACTTTTTTGTAAGAATAAAGTGTTTATATTGACATGGCTAACCATTTTGACCATCTTGGTTATAAGTAATGCATTAACTGTTCATTCTGATGGCACGGACATGTTGATTGGCATAAGTACTTGCTTTTGAGACATAAACTAAGCATTTTGCTAAGCATTTTACAGGTAATCCACTGTGTGGTGCAGTTTGCACTAATTGGTTCAAGCAATGCACTTACTGTTGTGCAAACATTAATGATGATTCGGGAAATGCACCAAAGTGACTGAGAAACTGTAAGACAGTCCTCCTCTGCTTGAAGGCTCAGCCGCTCTGGTCACTTATTTGTATTGCTCATTCAGCTAAACAAATATTGGTTACTGATTTCACTTGGTTGTCTTTTTTCTATTGGCAGAGTTCTTACAAACAGGTTGATGGCCCTGTGCCATCCATGTTCACCATGGCCAAAGAAAGCCTTTGGCAAAACACGGCTCTTCCAAGTTATAATCGGTATGTACAATATATAATACTAGATCACTTTTCTAGTATGATTAGAGGATGTAGTGTCTATATAGGTCAGTGTTACTCATTGCGCACCAAGCTTTTTAGCCACCGCAGATGCACAACAGCAATACATAAAAATAGCCTTCTCAATCCTGCTACGCTATTCATTCCCAAAGCTGTTGGGTACCTGAGTAGCCTATAGCCTATAGCATTGGTTAAAATGTGTTTTGGAGATTGTAATGTCTGAGTGCAACATAGCACAGGGATCCTCATGCTTTCCATGTCAATAAGCAGGGGTTAAATTGGGCCGGAGCGCACTGGAGCTCAGCTACGCCTCACATCCACAACACACACTGCAGGTGCTGAGCTCCGTCCTTCAGTATCACATAATCATACATGGACCAAGTCGCCTCTGTGCACAGTTTGCTGAAGATCAGCTCTGTCAGTAGCCTACTGTAGCAGTTGTTTTATTATTAGAATGGCAGTGGCTAATTGCACTGCATATTGTACTAGGCAGATATGTGTATTTTTGTGGGGGTTTTCTGGTGGCGGCTCGCCTGTTGATATCCTGCTGGTGCGGCTCACTTGGAAAAAATAGTGAGGATCACTGATCTAGGTGTGCTTGTTTAGAGAGTTTTAATTATGGTGGATTGCTATGTTAGTACAAGTGATGGTTGCTGAAAATTTTATAATTTATGCTGTACTTTATAATGTCTTAAAACCAGTGATACAAGTTGCTGCATCTTCATTCAGATGCTGTACAGCAGTCAAAACCAGCATCGTCAGAGGCTGATATAAAAAAACACATGAAGAACTATCTCCGGTCTGCTCCTGACAGATATAGGGGTATGGGACGCCAAAAGGGCCGGACAGCAATTGATCTGTGTTCCGATTCAGAATAGGTACATTCATCCATCTCTAATCCATCCATAGGCCTATCATCTATATATAATCTTTTTCCCATCATAGTATTTTTAACCTTTGTATTACATGCACTGTAGTCCCTTCAGAGGATACAAAATCCAGTTTACATTTGTATTTTTGAATTTGTAGTTAGAAAAGTTTTATTCATCAAACATTTTATTACTTTTGTGTCGTTATTTTGGTGGTCAAGAATAGGACAGTGTGTGGATGTCAAATCAGTTTGATTTGCATATTTGACCTGTGTTTTGACGTCAATGTTTGATGTCGATTTGATGTCTTTTCAACATCAATTTCCCACTGGGTAGTGAGGGATTACTTCAGCTGTAGAGAAACCGTGACGAAAAGCAAGAGAAAACAAAAGTGAAACTAAAACATACAATTAAAAGTGATTCACAACACACGATAATACAAATTATTAAAATAAATACATGAATATGAATAATGGTACAACAGCAATGACGTTGCTGAATCTGTAGTAGTGGGATACTGCTTTAATTTGAAAGTGTAAGCTGTAGAGAAACCGTGAAGAAAAACTAGAGAAAATTAAAGTGAAACTAAAACATACAATTAAATGTGATTCACAAAACAAAACAAAAGTGTAACCCGTCTACATTTTGTTTAAATAAAGTTCTAAGAATCAATATTCAGCATAGTTTGTATGTACAGCACTCAGGGTACAGCCTAGCTTGGGAGGTAACAGAATGGTAGAATGCTATTAGTTAGAAGGAACCAATGAGCCAATCAGATAGCGAGTAGTGGAGTTGTGGGTGGGACTAGCTGAGGAAAACGAGGAGCAAGGACGGAGCAAGGGTGAGTGTGAGGAGTCCGATCGGAAGGACAAATTGTATGTTAAAGTAGAAAGTTAAGGAAATAGGAAAAACTGTATGGTTTATATCCAGATGATGTATGTAAAACGTATAGGCTAAGGTTTTAAAAAATAAAACCTAGCTGACAACCAGATAGAGCTTCATCTTGGTCTGAGCGCTGAGTTCCTCTGGCGCCGGGAGGAGAGGCCCTGCAGTCGGCCATGCCTCTGTTTCCTGAGGCTCATAACAGTGCTACGTGAGAGGTTTGAGAGGGTGGACTCGCTGTGCGTGAGTACTGTGCTGCATATTCTCCAATCGTTTATAAAACTGAATGTTTACATTGGAAATTGCTTGAATAAGCGAAGGGGCATTTGTTTCTGCCACAACGAACAGAAGCAACGATACAGGCCTGCAACTTTATTTTATTATTTTCATACACGTGTAGCAGCTAAGTTGTTGTGGGGCCCACTATGTAAAATTGAAAATTGTTGTTCATCGATATCACATTGTCCCGTGTGCTACTTGTGCGGATCAGTCTCTAAAGCGCGCAGAACGTCTCCTGAGATGGCCCCCTCGGCGTAATGGAGGTTTCCCAGGGTCCAGATTCTGCACAGCCACTGTGTCCGGGTGTGTTGAAGCTCCTCCTCGACTGGCAGGTGGTGAAAACAGGTTGGCATCGGTGACCCCGCTAACAGTGAGGCCGGTGCTGGGACAGATGGAAGGGTGGATAGACAGGTTGGCCCAAAGGTAGGCAGATTGGTTGGTCCTCTGGGCCTGTATGGGGCTAGTTGATCGGCATGGAGTACCACCACCCTGTTGCAAGTCTGTAGTTTTACACGGTACACCACATCAGATAGCTGCACAGAACATGGCCCCTCCCAGGAACTGGAAAGCTTGGGACACAAACCTTTCTTCCTCCGGGGACAGAAAACCCAGACAGTGTCCCCAGCTTGGAAATTGCGTGCCCGGCTCCTGGTGTCATACGCACGCTTCTGTCTGAATCCAGCTTCCGTCTGGCGCTGCCGGGCAAAGTTGTGGGCACTCTCGAGTCGAGCGTGCAACTGCTGTAGATAGACAGGTCCAGCCGCTCCGAGAAATTCAGCCTCTGGGGGTCTTCCAAATGCTAAGTCGACTGGGGTGCGCAGCTCTCTCCCAAACATCAAGGCAGCCGGGGTGCACCCAGAGGACTCCTGCACGGCTGATCGGTATGCCATCAAGACCAGGGGCAGTTGCAGGTCACAGTCTCGCTGGTGTTGGCTGGTCAAGAAGTACAGTTGAAGCGTTCGACAAGGCCATCGCTTTGCGGGTGCAGCGGGGTGGTCCGGGTCTTATGCACTCCTAAGACTTTGCATACTTCCCGGAACACACTTGCTTCGAAATTCCCCTGGCTACTGGTCAGGTTGATGGGCTGCTGGTGGTTTGCGCTCCAGGTGTCCTAACTTTACACAGCGCCAGCAGCGAGTATTGCGTCTGGGGCCAGTAGTTTGAATCTGGCAAGCCATCTCTTCCTCGCGGTCTTCTTCGGTTGGTGCTCCAGCCCTGCAGGTCCGAGTAGGATGGTGGCCGCGGCCGCCCTGGTGGAGCACAGCCTTGACCCGTTTGGCTTGGGCCAAGGCCTGCTCCAGGGAACCCGGGGCAGTCAAGCGTACATGTTGCTGTAGATTCTCTGGGGTCAAAGCTCTCAGAAAGGACTGCAGTGCCAGTTCTTCTTGCACCGCTGCTGGAAAATCAGGGAAACCTTCTTTGGCTAGGAAAAGCACATCTGCTGCTACTGCTCCCAGTTGTTCTCCAGGTTTCCTTTTCCTCTCCAGCAGTTTCTCATGATTTCGTTCCCTTGGCTCCTCCGACCCAAAACGCCGTTCCAGAGCAGCCACCAGGGCGTTGTAACTTCTGTGTTGGTCGGGTGAGACATCTCGTAGGATTTGCATGGCCTTGCCTTCTAGAGCCATAGCAAGTTCGCCAGCCATTTATTCTGGGCTCCAGTTATTCACCCAAGCAGCAAGCTGGAACTGTGCTTGGTACGTTTCACAGGCTGTGCTTCCATCATATCTTACTGCCCGGACAGTCTTCCTGTTTGGCCTTGAGGCTTCAGGTGCGGGGTGGGCGGCTTTGGAGCGTACCCCACCGGGTGAACCGTGCAGGGGTGTCTCCGCCGGCCTTCCGCCCTGGGCCCCTGCAGGCTCCCGTTGGCCACTATGGTCTTCCATCAGCTGCAGTAGCTCCTATTGCATTGCTGTAACTAACAAAGGTGAGTTGGGTGTCACTCGTCCCGGCATCCGCAGCTCTTCGTCATTGAAGTGGCGGCGGGATGGCATTTCCATACTGGTCTCTGCAGGCTGCCCTCGCTGCTTCAGACCTTTGGTGAGGCGCTGAGCTTCTTCCTGCAACCGGCGTCTTGCTACTCCCACTTCCTCAGTGAGGGACTGGATTTTCTTCTTGGTACTGTCATCTTCTCCCCAAAAGTTGCCTTCCATGCTTCCCGCTTCTGACACAAATGTAGCACCCACTGCGCTGGTGTAGTAAATGCAGAGGCAAACACTGGATATTGAACAGCAAATGCTCTTTATTGAGCTGCAAAAGCAGCACTTCTGCACATGCACTTACTATTTATTGGGTGAAGTATTTTACATTACAATTAAAAAACTATCAAAATTGTAATACTTGTGATTTACATTTTTTTAAACCAATTCTAAAATCACTTAAAACTTTTTAAATCTTAATGTGATATAAATTCGAACAAAAAATACATAACCTCAAATAAATGTATGCAATAAATCAATCAACCAATGAACTTTGTGATAAAAGGCAATGCTGCCAAATGAAACACCATTAAACAATAAGGTCAAATGCATTGAAATTAACTGTTTTGGTTTGTCTATTTTATTGTTTTGTTTTTTGTTTTATCTGGTGCATTTTCAATCTGATGCATTTAAAATTAAAATCCAGACGGTCAATGTATTTGACAAAATAACAACAAAAACAACCAAAAAAAACAACCCAACAAAACAAGTGCTTTTAAAATCAAAACATTCTTTAAAAGCAATTAAAATTCATTTTTAAAATCATTTTTAAAAGCAATCAATCATTAAAAGAGGTTAAAAGATCTCGGACTTGGGCTCCAGCAGGGGGAGATGGCCGTCCCTGGAGAAGACAGGAGCCAGACCCTGCGAGCAGAGGGGCAATCCCTAAAGATTTGAGCCTCTGTCTCCCTTCCCAGGCAACCCTTATAGGGGCAGGTGTCAAAAAGGGCCAGGCCCCTTCTGTGCATGAACACTCGGGTGGGGAGACACCGACTCACAGCCATCCAGCAGACATCTTTTTGCGTGTTTGTGAGGCAAACGTGCATAGCGTTAGCCCAGATAAACCGTCAGGTTTCGGGGGGGAAATCTTCTATCCGGCTGGTCTCCCAGGAGGCCAGCATGACTTTATGGAGGCCTACTCCGAGCGCAAAGGCCCGGAGCGCCCTGTAGAACGGTGGGGGATCCCATAAGTGCGGCCTGGTGTTATCCATGGCACAGACGCTGAATGTTCTCAGGCTGCTGGCAAAATAAAAGCGGTTCATGAAATTCACTTTCTTGCCAGCAGCCTGGATGTTCTTGACCACAAATGCCAGCCCCTGCGCCTTTACAAGCCGCACAACGTCCGGGACCCCCCTGCCTCCATCCAGGGTACCCTTTACCATCTGCACTCTTTTCAGCCTCTGCATTTTGCTTCCCCAGACAAACCGAAATATAATTCTGGTCACTAATTTTGCGATGACCTTGTCTGGGGGGAAGATCAAACCTACGTAAAGAAGTATCGGTTAGAGGATGGCCTTTACGACCAGTACTTTACCAGCCATGGTGGATCTTCCTTTGAATCTTGGATAAGGCTTCCTCCCAGCTCCGGGTGCCTGTGTTGGTCCCGTCGATCGTGATCCCCAGAGCCTTGATGGACGGCTTCACAGGGAACATGGTCGGCAGGCCCCGGCCGACAGGCCATGCCTTGGAGAGGTAGACCTTGCATTTGGCCTTATTGACAGCGGCCCCCGTCGCTCTGCAGAAGCCGTTCAGTAGTTCCTCAACCCTGGCAATGGACGGCACATATAGGCCAGGGCTTTCAGTTGCTCTCCGCCAGAACCCGGGAGATGGAAACCTGTCACCCGGACGTCCCGGCGGATCGCCTGCATGAACGGCTCCAAACAGAGGACGTAAGGCAGGGCTGACGGGACAACTGTCGAACCCCCGATCTGACCGGAAATGGTTCGGTCAGGTGGCAGTTCACGAGGACCCTGCTGCTTAGGCCGCTGTAGATGATCTTCACCCACTTCCTCAGGCCAAGAGCGAGACCCATTGCCATGTTTTAGCTAAATTGAATTTGTAATGATTATTGCCTTGTACTTAACTGTATTTTTGCACTTTCTTTGCACTTATGTTGTAAGTCGCCCTGGATAAGGTAGTCTGCCAAGAAATAATGAATACTCTGCTTACCAAAAACAAGTAAAAACTGTTGTCAACGTGTCATCTGATTAATATTTTTATGAGTCTGAAACCATATATGTCTCGACTGCAAGCACCTGGAAGCCTCAAAGGTTGCCTGCAAATTCTAGTTATTAGGCTTCCATGCACAAAGTGCTGGAAGCCTATTGTTTCTGTTAGGATTTTTATTATTATTTATTATTATTATTATTATTATTTTTTCCTTCCGCCAAAACTTCAAATGCCCCTAAAACGCTAAAATTTGAAAGTGTTGTAGAAATCACTTATACCTACAAATGCATTGAAAACTGCACATGCTGGTGTCATGGTGCTACCACCATTTTGTGATTTAGAGGTGAAATTGTGAAATGCTACAGAAATCTTCTCCAAAACCAAATGCCACATGCATATCCCACTTCACACATATGCCCCACTATTACGCTTGTTCATCAGAAGTGGCTCGGGCACACGCTCTGTCCGCCATGGAGCATTCTCTGATTCCAGCTTTGGTGCCTTCTAATCCATGCCACTTATACCCACTGTGACACAAATTGGCATGCATGACACTAGTACAGAGTCCTACCAAGGGTGTTAAAGGCTAGTTGCCCCAGTGAAAAACATGGGTGCTGTGGGCCAATGAAAAAAAACATATGCGTCACATCAGACAAGTATCACATTACCTCTACACTAGAATGCAGTATGCAGATGAAACTCAGCACCTATGTCTATGTCTGTGCATTGAACATAACACCTGATAATTAAGTTTGTGAGGTACACGGTTAAGCCACAATGTTGGATTTAACGTGTCCGTGTGCGAAAATGAAAACAGCTGCTACTGTGGAACTCTAAAGCCCAGTTCCCTGAAACTTTGCATGTATTACATAAACACTGCTATCTATCATGTCTGCAAGAGACAAGTGACTTTGTGCAACAACATGGCAGCCACAAGAAAATGACTGTGCACATATACAAAATACGCGTATTTATAAAAGGTTTTTCTGGGGTCAATTTCTTGCTATCAGCAATATTCTCACAAAGTTGTTACATTTTCACTTATGACAGCAAATATCTTCAGAACTATAGCCTAATGTACTTAAATTGTTAGTGATTAGACTAGTACAAGTCAAGTTGATAGGACACAAATCCTGGCTGCTGTACACCAACCAAAATGAAAGCTTCACATGTCAGCCACATCATGACATTCCTTATGTAGACCTCTACCTTCATCATGTGGCCAAACTTGGGAAGTATTTCTGCATCTTGAATGACACAATGAAGACTTCACATATATGCTAGAATTACATGTAAAATACAATGGTACCTTACAAAATTGATGCATGCAATCAAGAAATTAATATTATACTTCACTGATATTGACACACTTCAAGTGACACAAGATTGAAAACCTCAAATCTATACTACATTGGATTGAAATTGAAAATTACACATTTAATAACACATGCATTTAAACTACAAATGCCTGTTCAAATCTGAAACCTACTGATACAACATGGAAGCATTAAAAGTTGCATGCAACTTCTACTTTTTATAATTTTTCTGCAATGTTTTTTAAAAGCCTATAAAAACCAAACCGCTGTACAAACACTCATGAAACTTCATACAGTGATAGATGGCTATGTAGTGCTATGCAATATGGAGGCCATATGTCACATGGTCTGGTGGCCATAGTGGCTTAAGTGACACATTTTGGAAAATCTACAAAAAACTTCTTCTCCGAAACAAGTAACAAGATGGCCGCCATGAGCCAATCAATTTTCAGAGATGGTCAAGTTGCAAATAAATGAATATGGTGCAGTATGGAAATATATTAGAATGTATTGGAATGATTGTTACTTGACAGGGTTCAATGTAGTGGTCACTGGTCATTATTATTATTATACTTATTTTATCTTCTCTTCCACCAGAATATGTTCAAATGCCTATAACTTTTTAACCGATGTCTAAAAAGTCACCAAACTTGGTATGGATGTAGGAGTCTATGGCATGGTTACTAGACCACAAAATGGCGGCATCACGTAACATGGTTTGGCAGCCTTCTTGATTGTAGTTTAAACAAAAAGTCAGTTTTCAAACATCGTTTTCTCAGGAACGGTAAAGAGTTGAGATATGAGACTTATAGTACATACTGTTAATACTTGATTTGGCTATTTCCAAAAATGTATAAGTCACACGGTATGGCAACTATTTTGGATTATGCTGAAAACACTTCAGCCTCGATTTCTCATAAACCCTTAAACTGGCTGATGTGTGCTTTGGTATACAGTATCTTTGGACTGTGTTCTATATATATTCTTAAAGAAAAGTTCCTATATAAAAAACATGGCAGTAATGAACAAAAGATTTTGACTGTAAATTTTGTTCAATTTTAAGCCTGCAATGATGCACTGTCACCACTGGTAGCAGCATATACCACAAACAGGACAGAGAAAAAAATACGAAGCCGCCATCTTGGGCATGTACATGGTAACAACAAAGTACTACCAGTCACTTGCAACAGTATTAGAGTGGAAACTATTATTTTAAACACAGGGACACTTCTGCATGCAAATACAAATAGTGTGAACTGAGATGTGTTTGTAGTGAGGGTTGTTTCAGCTGTAGAGACCATGAAGGAAAGCGAGGGAGAAACAAAGTGAAAGTAAAAAATATTCTTCAATGTGATTCTCAACACACTGTAATGCAAGGTATTAAAGTAAATACATGAAAATGAACAATGGTACAATAGCAATGACGTTGCTGAATCTGTAGTGGTGGGCTATTGCTTTCAAATTAAAGTAATTTCAAACGGATCACAACGAGTGCATGACTTCCTGTTTATATAATGTTACCGATGCAACACGGGGGTATACACTCACCTAAAGGATTATTAGGAACACCATACTAATGCTGTGTTTGACCCCCTTTCGCCTTCAGAACTGCCTTAATTCTACGTGGCATTGATTCAACAAGGTGCTGAAAGCATTCTTTAGAAATGTTGGCCCATATTGATAGGATAGCATCTTGCAGTTGATGGAGATTTGTGGGATGCACATCCAGGGCACGAAGCTCCCGTTCCACCACATCCCAAAGATGCTCTATTGGGTTGAGATCTGGTGACTGTGGGGGCCAGTTTAGTACAGTGAACTCATTGTCATGTTCAAGAAACCAATGATTTGACCTTTGTGACATGGTGCATTATCCTGCTGGAAGTAGCCATCAGAGGATGGGTACATGGTGGTCATAAAGGGATGGACATGGTCAGAAACAATGCTCAGGTAGGCCGTGGCATTTAAACGATGCCCAATTGGCACTAAGGGGCCTAAAGTGTGCCAAGAAAACATCCCCCACACCATTACACCACCACCACCAGCCTGCACAGTGGTAACAAGGCATGATGGATCCATGTTCTCAATCTGTTTACGCCAAATTCTGACTCTACCATCTGAATGTCTCAACAGAAATCGAGACTCATCAGACCAGGCAACATTTTTCCAGTCTTCAACTGTCCAATTTTGGTGAGCTTGTGCAAATTGTAGCCTCTTTTTCCTATTTGTAGTGGAGATGAGTGGTACCCGGTGGGGTCTTCTGCTGTTGTAGCCCATCCGCCTCAAGGTTGTACGTGTTGTGGCTTCACAAATGCTTTGCTGCATACCTCGGTTGTAACGAGTGGTTATTTCAGTCAAAGTTGCTCTTCTATCAGCTTGAATCAGTCGGCCCATTGTCCTCTGACCTCTAGCATCAACAAGGCATTTTCGCCCACAGGACTGCCGCATACTGGATGTTTTTCCCTTTTCACACCATTCTTTGTAAACCCTAGAAATGGTTGTGCGTGAAAATCCCAGTAACTGAGCAGATTGTGAAATACTCAGACCGGCCCGTCTGGCACCAACAACCATGCCACGCTCAAAATTGCTTAAATCACCTTTCTTTCCCATTCAGACATTCAGTTTGGAGTTCAGGAGATTGTGTTGACCAGGACCACACCCCTAAATGCATTGAAGCAACTGCCATGTGATTGGTTGATTAGATAATTGCATTAATGAGAAATTGAACAGGTGTTCCTAATAATCCTTTAGGTGAGTGTACATTTGTGCTCTTCTCTCTCAGTGAAATCGTAACTTATGGTGAAATATTATATACTGATCTGTGCAGAATCACTTGGTCTTTGCTGTAGGGTTGAAAGGGTGAACATAAGACGTGTACTGTGCGAGCTACACCCGAAAAAACGGACGTACTCGGAACTTGGCATGTACATCGTAACAACGAAAGACTCCGTCACAATCAGTCACTTGCAACACAATTATAATGTAAAGTTTTAGTTTAAACACACAGACATTTATGCATGCAGATACAAATACTGTCAACTGAGATTTGTTTATACTGGGGGATTCTTTAAACTGTAGAGAAACCGGGAAGATAAGCGAGAAACCGAAAGTGAAACTAAAAAGATGTGATTAACAACACACGAATAAATGTTATTAAAATAATATATTAAGATGAACGGTGGTAAAACGGCAATGAAACTGCTCAATCTGTAGAGTTGGGTTGTTTCTTTCAATTGAAAGTCATTTAAAACTGAGATCAAAACGAGTGCATGACTTCCTGTTTATATAATGTAAACGATGCAACACGGGGGGCATAACTTTGTGCTCTTCTCTCTCTGTGAAATCGTAACTAATGGTGACATTATATACTGAACCGTGCAGAAACGCTGGCTCTATGCAATGGATTTGAAAGGGTGAACATAAGACGTTTACTGTGCGATCTACACTCGAAAAAATTGACCTACTAATTGAGGCGCGTAATATTAATAATTGGAGATATTTGCCCCTTAATGAAATGCATTGCTTTTACAAGCTGGAATTATATATAACGTGCACATCTGTAATCAATGTGACAACCAAATGAAACAGAAAGTAAGCAACTAAATGAGGTTAAATTCATATTTGACCACAAGAGGGGGAACTTGACCATAAAAACAGATTTTGACAAAATTTGCCTTATATGATTAGGAGTCTGAAAACTCTTCACTTGAATCACGTGGATGCCTGCAACCAATAGATTTTAATAGAATTATTATTATAATTTTTCTGTGGTTATTTTCAAAAGCTTATACATACAATACACTTGATACAGTGATACACAGCTGTGTAGGGCGATGCCATATGTAATATGGAAGCCATACGTCACATGGGCTCATGGCCAGATTGGTTTAAGTGACACATTTTTGACAATTTTCAAATGTTGTCTTCTCTGAAACCGCAGGTACGATTGTGGAATTTTGTACACATGCCCTTGGCTAGATCCTCCATCAGATGTGTTAAAGGGAATGTGATTGGTGATACGAGATGGTTGCCATGAGCCAATGAAATTTCAGGAATATTTAAATGGCATAAGGTGTCGTAAAAAGCAGTTTTTATGTACATTATGTGTTAGAATGAATGGCACTGTGCAAATGTGTACTTGGCCCCCTGCATTGCTGCTTGCAGCTATATTTATTAGGCTTCCATGCACGAAGTGCTGGAATCCTATTGTTTCTGTTAGGATTTTTATTATTTTATTTATTTATTTATTTATTTCCTTCCGACAAAACTTCTAATACCCCTAAAACACTCATGCATGCATTAGAACTTGCGAAACTCGCAAGTGTTGGAGACAGAACTTATACCTACAAATGCAGTGAAAACTACATGTGTCGGTCACATGGTTCCGCCACCATGTAGCGATTAGAGGCGAAATTATGAAATGCAACAGAAATCTTCTCCAAAACCAAATGGCACATGCATATGCCACTTCACACACATGCATACCTTATGCCCTACTATTACGCTTGTTCATCAGTTCCTTGGGTGCACGCTTTATCCGCCATATAGCATTCTCTGATTCAAGCTTCTGTGCCTTGTAATCCATGCCACTTATACCCACTGTGACACAAATTGGTATGCATGACACTAGTACAGAGTCCTACTATGGGTGTCAAAGGCGAGTTGCCCCAGTGAAAAACATAGTAATTAAGGTTGTGAGGTACACGGTAAAGCCGCAATGTTGGATTTAACGTGTCCGCGTTCGAATATGATTACGGCTACTACTCTGGAACTCTAAAGCCCAGTGCCCTGAAACTTTGGATGTATTACATAGACTGCATTCGAAAACATGGCAGCCACAAGAAAATGACTGTGCACATATGCAAAATACGTGTATTTATTAAAGCATGAAATTGACTCCAGAAAAACCTATCGGCAAAATTCAAAAACTCACCAAATTGTACTACAATATGTCACTTATGACAGCAAATTTCTTCAGAAGTGTATCCTAATGAACGTAAATTGTCAGTGGTTAAACTAGTACAAAGATCTGTCAAAGTTGATGAAGTCAAGTTGATCGGACAAAAAACCTGGCTGCTGTATACCAACCAAAATGACAGCTTCACATGTCAGTCACATCACAGACATTCCTTATGTAGACCTCTACCTCCATCATGTGGTCAAACTTGGGAATTGCATTCTGCATCTTGAATGACACAAGAATGAAAACTTCACATACATGCTGGAATTAAGTGGAAATACAAGGGTACATAATTGAAGCAAACAATTAAGGAAATTGATATTAAAGTCCACTGAGTTTGAATTCATACCCCATGACAAAAAATGTAAACCACAAATGTATGCTACATTGGATTGAAATTGAAAATAACACATTTCATAACACATGCATTTAAAGTACAAATGCCTGCTAAAATCTGAAACCTACTGATACAGCATGGAAGCCTTAAAAGTTGCATGCAACTTCTAGTTAGGCTTCCATGTCCAGGATGCCTGGAAACCTATTGTTGTTGTAAGGATTTTTATTATTATTTTTCTTTTCTTCCGCCAGAATATATTCAAATGCCTATAACTTTTGAACCGCTTGGTGACAACTCGCCAAACTTGGTATGAGTGTAGGGGTCTATGATATGGTCACTCGAATGCAATATGGTGGCCTAAAGTCACATGGTTTGGCAGCCATCTTACCGTAGTCCAAAAAAATGGAATGTATTCAAGCATAGTTTTCTCAGGAATGGTAAAAAGTTGAGTACTTTTTCTACATAGTGCGCTTATGTTAATACTTGATTTGGATATAACAGAAAATTGATAAATCACATGGTGTGCCCACAATGTTCGATTATGCTGAGAACACTTCAGCCTCACCTCCTCATAGACCATTTGACTGGCTGATGTGTGCTTTGGTATACAGCATCTTTGGACTGTTCTCTACAAATATTCTATAAGAAAAGTTCCTACATGAAGAAATATTTGAGCAATGAACAAATGTTTTAGACAAAAAGTCAATTTTGTCCAATTTTCTGACTACACCCGAAAAAAAAAAAAAAAAAAAAAAAAAAAAAAAAAAATATATATATATATATATATATATATATATATATATATATATATATATATATATACAAATATACACTCACCTAAAGGATTATTTAGAACACCTGTTCAATGTCTCATTAATGCAATTATCTAACCAACCAATCACATGGCAGTTGCTTCAATGCATTTAGGGCTGTGGTCCTGGTCAAGACAATCTCCTGAACTCCAAACTGAATGTCTGAATGGGAAAGAAAGGTGATTTAAGCAATTTTGAGCGTGGCATGGTTGTTGGTCTGAGTATTTCACAATCTGCTCAGTTACTGGGATTTTCACGCACAACCATTTCTAGGGTTTACAAAGAATGGTGTGAAAAGGGAAAAACATCCAGTATGCGGCAGTCCTGTGGGCGAAAATGCCTTGTTGATGCTAGAGGTCAGAGGAGAATGGGCCGACTGATTCAAGCTGATAGAAGAGCAACTTTGACTGAAATAACCACTCGTTACAACCGAGGAATGCAGCAAAGCATTTGTGAAGCCACAACACTTACAAACCTTGAGGCGGATGGGCTACAACAGCAGAAGACCCCACCGGGTATACCCTAACCCTAACCCTAACCCTAACCCTAACCCTAACCCTAACATCTCCACTACAAATAGGAAAAAGAGGCTACAATTTGCACAAGCTCACCAAAATTGGACAGTTGAAGACTGGAAAAATGTTGCCTGGTCTGATGAGTCTCGATTTCTGTTGAGACATTCAGATGGTAGAGTCAGAATTTGGCGTAAACAGAATGAGAACATGGATCCATCATGCCTTGTTACCACTGTTCAGGCTGGTGGTGGTGGTGTAATGGTGTGGGGGATGTTTTCTTGGCACACTTTAGGCCCCTTATTGCCAATTGGGCATCGTTTAAATGCCACGGCCTACCTGAGCATTGTTTCTGACCATGTCCATCCCTTTATGACCACCATGTACCCATCCTCTGATGGCTACTTCCAGCAGGATAATGCACCATGTCACAAAGGTCGAATCATTTCAAATTGGTTTCTTGAACATGACAATGAGTTCACTGTACTAAACTGGCCCCCACAGTCACCAGATCTCAACCCAATAGAGCAGCTTTGGGATGTGGTGGAACGGGAGCTTCGTGCCCAGGATGTGCATCCCACAAATCTCCATCAACTGCAAGATGCTATCCTATCAATATGGGCCAACATTTCTAAAGAATGCTTTCAGCACCTTGTTGAATCAATGCCACGTAGAATTAAGGCAGTTCTGAAGGCGAAAGGGGGTCAAACACAGTATTAGTATGGCGTACCTAATAATCCTTTAGGTGATATATATATATATTTTTTTTTTTGTTTGTTTCCTTCCGCCAAGACTTCTAATGCCCCTAAAACGCTCATACATACATTAAAACTCACGAGTGTTGTCGACACCACTTATACCTACAAATGCAGTGAAAACAATACGTGCTGTTCACATGGTGACGCCGCCATATTGCGATTAGTGATAAAATTGTGAAATGCTACAAAAATCTTCTTCTCCAAAACCAAATCGCACATGCATATGCCACTTCATACACATGCATACCTTATGCCCCACTATTACGCTTGTTCATCAGAAGTTGCTCGGTCTCGCGCTTTGTCCACCAGGCTGCGTTTTCTGATTCAAGCTTTGGTGCCTTCTACTCCTTGCCACTTATACCCACTGTGCCACAAATTGGTATGCATGACACTAGTACAGAGGACTACCAAGGTTGTTAAAGGTGAGTTGTACCAGTGAGAAACATGGGTGCTGTGGGCCAATGAAAAAAAACATACGCGCAGCTTCAGACAAGTTACACATTTCCTGCACACTGGAATGCAGTACACACATAAAACTCTGCACATATGTTTAAGTCTATACCTTGAATATACAACTAGAAAATGAAGTTTCTGGGGTATACGGTTATGCCGTAATGTTGGAATTAACATGAATCCGCGTGGGAATGTGAAAACTGCTACTACTCCGGAACGATGAAGCCCAGTGCCCAGTGCCATATCTTACATAGACACTGCTATCTATCACATGTGCAAGAGGCAGATGAAAATTACCCCAGAAAAACCTATTATCAAAAACTCACCAAATTGTTACAATATGTCACTTATGACAGCAAGTATCATCAGAACTATAGCCTAATGTACTTAAATTGTCAGTGACTAAACTAGTACAAAGATCTGTCAAAGTTGATGTGCCCAACCTGATAGGACACAAAACCTGGCTGCAGTACACCAACCATAATGACAGCTTCACATGACATTCCTTATGTAGACCTCTACCTCTATCTGTTGGCCAAACTTTGGAATTGCATGCTGCATCTTGAATGACACAATAATGAAAACTTCACATATATGCTAGAATTAAGTGAAAAATACAATGGTACCTTACATCATTGAAGCAAGCAATAAGGAAATTGAAATTAAAGTCCACTGACTTAGAGACCACTGACCAGTCCACTGACTGAAAGAAGTGAAAACCGCAAATCAATACTACAATGGATTGAAATTGATAATTACACATTTAATAACACATGCATTTAAACTACAAATGCCTGCTCAAATTTGAAACCTACTGATACAACATGGAAGCCTTATAAGTTGCATGCAACTTCTAGTTTTTATTATAATTTTTTCACCGCTATTTTCAAAAGCCTATAAAAAAACAAGCCGCTGGATGATAAATCATGAAACATCACACGTGATAGATGCCTATAGTGAACTATTCCATATGTCGCATGGTCTGGTGACCATATTGATTTAAGTGACAATTTACAAAAATCTTCTTCTCCGAAACCACTTATAGTACAGATGTGAAATGTGCTGTATAGAGTTATGTAATGACCTATATTGAGATTTGTTCAAGAGAAGTGTTTCTGTCTCATGGTTTGCTGGCCATATTGGATTGGCATAAAAAAAAAAAGATCTCTGAAACTGTTGGGCATAATGAAGTGAAAGTTTGCACACATGACCCTGCTATGTCCTCTATCAAGTTTATTCAAGTTCATATGATCCAATACACTCACCTAAAGGATTATTAGGAACACCATACTAATACTGTGTTTGACCCCCTTTCGCCTTCAGAACTGCCTTAATTCTACGTGGCATTGATTCAACAAGGTGCTGAAAGCATTCTTTAGAAATGTTGGCCCATATTGATAGGATAGCATCTTGCAGTTGATGGAGATTTGTGGGATGCACATCCAGGGCACGAAGCTCCCGTTCCACCACATCCCAAAGATGCTCTATTGGGTTGAGATCTGGTGACTGTGGGGGCCAGTTTAGTACAGTGAACTCATTGTCATGTTCAAGAAACCAATTTGAAATGATTCGACCTTTGTGACATGGTGCATTATCCTGCTGGAAGTAGCCATCAGAGGATGGGTACATGGTGGTCATAAAGGGATGGACATGGTCAGAAACAATGCTCAGGTAGACCGTGGCATTTAAACGATGCCCAATTGGCACTAAGGGGCCTAAAGTGTGCCAAGAAAACATCCCCCACACCATTACACCACCACCACCAGCCTGCACAGTGGTAACAAGGCATGATGGATCCATGTTCTCATTCTGTTTACGCCAAATTCTGACTCTACCATCTGAATGTCTCAACAGAAATCGAGACTCATCAGACCAGGCAACATTTTTCCAGTCTTCAACTGTCCAATTTTGGTGAGCTTGTGCAAATTGTAGCCTCTTTTTCCTATTTGTAGTGGAGATGAGTGGTACCCGGTGGGGTCTTCTGCTGTTGTAGCCCATCCGCCTCAAGGTTTGTAAGTGTTGTGGCTTCACAAATGCTTTGCTGCATACCTCGGTTGTAACGAGTGGTTATTTCAGTCAAAGTTGCTCTTCTATCAGCTTGAATCAGTCGGCCCATTCTCCTCTGACCTCTAGCATCAGCAAGGCATTTTCGCCCACATGGCTGCCGCATACTGGATGTTTTTCCCTTTTCACACCATTCTTTGTAAACCCTAGAAATGGTTGTGCGTGAAAATCCCAGTAACTGAGCAGATTGTGAAATACTCAGACCAACAACCATGCCACGCTCAAAATTGCTTAAATCACCTTTCTTTCCCATTCAGACATTCAGTTTGGAGTTCAGGAGATTGTCTTGACCAGGACCACACCCCTAAATGCATTGAAGCAACTGCCATGTGATTGGTTGGTTAGATAATTGCATTAATGAGACATTGAACAGGTGTTCCTAATAATCCTTTAGGTGAGTGTATATGGCTGTTGTACACCAATCAATATTACAATTTTCTTGTGAACCATATAGTGGTATAGAACTTTACCACCATCATGTGGCCAAATGTTGAGATTGTATAACAACCAAATACATGTAGAAATTACTTATAGAGTTCTACCATCATCTTGTGGTCAAGTTTGGAAATTGCAATTTAACATCTTGAATCTTACAAGCATGAAAACTAAACATATGCTAAAGTGTATTCAAATACGATTGCATGCTACCTGTCTGCCAATGTATTTTAAAATCCACTGACATTGAAATACTTACAGTCAATAAGACATGCATTCAAAATGCAAATGCATGCTAAAATCTGAAACCGCTTATGTAGCATGGAAGTTGAAAAGTTACATGCAACCTTTTGTTATTGTTGCTTTATTATTAGTAGTATTTTGAACATTGCTTTACTTAGTGTCGTATAACTTCTTGGAAGTTGTAAAATGTGATTTGCAGTTTTAGTTATTTTTATTATCAAACCATATTAATGGTAACCAATGTTTACTGTTGAACAAAACCTCTCAGCATTTGAAATGGTGGTAAATATGGTTTTATTTTTGTATTAGTTTTTCAAATCAAATGGTTTTATTAAAAAGACAATATATCAAAACAATTAAAAACATTAATACAATTCTACGCCCAGCCCCCCGCCCCCACCCATTTGCACACACATTTTAACCTTCATGCTTACCCTAGGGCTTCTGTATAGGGGTGCCTGTTTAATCCCTGTAACTAACCTGGGCTTCTGTATGGGGGTGCCCATTTAACCCCTGTGATTTGACTGGGGTTCTGTATGGGGGTGTCTGTGTAACCAATGTGATGAGTGCCATACCCCATTTTCACCTGTGGACCTCTGTAACAGGGTCCCAATGTAACCTCCGGCCTGCCTTTTAAAACCATTGTCTTGCTGTCAGTGGCAGAGTTGCATGGCCCTCCAGATGTGGTGGTTATGGTAACAATATAGGGGCCCTCTGGCAGGAGCAATGGTGGTGCTGGCCACTGTACAGACTAGGGATCTTCTGACTGTGGCAGTTGGCCTGGCTTGGGTTTTGTTCCCCTGACAAGCATATAAAGCAACATGATCCCCCCGTCCCAGAAAACTTCATGTAGATGGTGTGCAGGTCCTGCACTTCACAGCCTGGGACTGTTGAAGACTGTAGTACAAAACTATACTCTGCTGACAAATTAAAACTACATAAAGAGCATAATAAACAACTAAATCACCCAAAACAGAAAAAAACAACAATACATAAACCTAGAAAATAAACATTTTGTGTTGTGCTACATCTTCACTTGAACAAACAACTGTACAAAAACAGCAAAACAATAAAAAAACATCTCTCTCTAGGTCCTGTCTCTCCCCAGGTGCCGTTTGTTACCAAAGAAGCGGAGTTACATTACATCACCTGGTGTTGATGTGAATAACAAAAACAAACAATAAAAAAACAGTGCAGATATCTGCAGTGTGGATAGGCAGTAATGGAAATGTAAACCCCATTCCTGTCAATATTGTATATAATACCAGGCCTGGGATTTGCTATAGGTACCCATTAGGGGGTCAGAACCAGAGAAATGGTTTCATTTTATATACAATATTTGATTCACTTTATTATTATCCCTGGGGGGATATCGTTTTTGTAGCTAGTGTGCATACATAAAATCACATAACAACATAATGACATAGTACAGAGGGAAATGGCACTATAACAATAAAATAAAAAATATGATGACATAATTCATGTCAGTACAATCAGTAGCAAAATAATGTAAAATACAATACAAAAGTCACTTCACAGTAAAATACATAGGCAATAAATAAATATGGCATGTATTTGTTTCACATTGTATGCGTGTTAAACAGAGCAACATTCTGTTGAAATAATAAAGAAGTTTCTTGCCCTGTTATATGATAAGCCATATTAACAAACAAATGTCACCGCTCTGGTTCTGAACCCCCAGTATAATAAAACTTTATTTGGGGTGCCGTCCTATTTTATGCTTGCACCCCTACCCCCTCGATATTGCGGACAGACGTTCCTATCACACAAATTGGTTAAGTCAATATGACAGAAATAGCCTTATGAAAACTTAAATATGTCGGTAGCACCTGAACAGCAACATTATAAATATCTTTAACAAAAAAATGGTCAATGAGTGTTCCTCTTTCCATAGTTGTTCCTTTCACATACTGCTCGAGCCCATGGCACTCCATCACTTTTTGAACAGATGAAGATACAAGTATGTTTTCATTGAAGTCTCCCATAATGATTTTCCCACCTGGGTGCTGGTTCATTTTCTCAATCAAATGTACAGGGTTGTACATCGAGTGCGTAGCTCTGAGGTCTGTATACAATAGCTACAGCCATGTTTTGATTCTCTATGTTTAATACTAAGCATTCTAAATTGTGCAGTGACAGATTTAAAATATTGAATGCTGCATCATTTCTGCAATACATACCAACTCCTCCATGGCACTGTTTCAGTTCAGCAAACAGTTTCTCACTGGTATCATAGCAGTGTAACCTTGGCTTGTGTTGGAATGTAAACCCATTGAGTTTTGGTTTTTCTTGTGGCCACTCAGCTGTTGACCAGGTTTCTGTTAGACAAATAAAATCAGCCTTCATCCTCTTTCCAGATCCAGGACATGTGCTTGAAGACCCTGAATATTTTGCATTATTATTGTATATGACACATCTGAGTTTATGCCATAGTCCACTGGTGTATTGAACTTTGGCATCATTGTCATGGCTGTCTCAACGTTTCCATTGCAATATATGGCTGAGTCTTTGAAATCTTGTATTGTAAGATCATTCAACACTGTTACCCGACTTAATGCCACATATGCCTGTCCTGGTGCAAATATCCTACCAAGTGATACAGCAGCTTTTTCAACTGTTAAACCTTGTACATTGTGTACAGTACATGCCCAAGCCAATTTTAATGGAAACTGTCATCTAACACCACCACTGTTTGTCACTTGGTCTTCCTGTGGCTCAATAGGTGTACTGTTGCCTGGTATTCGTGGCACATTGTTCTTTTTCCCTACGCACTTATTATCAAACAGTACATATATCACAAAAGGAAAACATTCTCCTGGTCTCAAACATATATCAGAAACTGTTCCAAAGACATCATTTACTAGTCCATCCTCAACATCTATGTTTTTGAGAAGCATGACACAAGCTTTGTTTTTCCAGCAATGGAATAATAGCAGTGGGTACTCACTATGCCCAGATTTACCCCTGCCAGCCTGACTGGGGTGCAACTGGACAAAACAAAGACTCAGTCCACTGGATCACACGCAGAATAATCACACACCTTTGCCAGTTGCCCCTCTGGCCACACCACACCCGCAATATAGCCCTGCTACTTTGAGCAGGAACTGTAAGCACTGTAAGGTCAGCAGAATATATAACACGAGACCTTGGCATGCCAGGAGTCCCTCTGCAACTTCCTGGAGATGCCCAGCTTTCCTCAGTGGCATGTCTGAGTGACCTGAATAACTCGGGGAAAATAGAATAACAATATTAATTTAGCAAAAAAGGTGCATTATTTCAGTATTATGTATATAGTTTATTAAAAACAATGCATATTACAAAACTTGTGTCAAAAGTGTCAAAACTGTTCACTATTACTGTGTAGGGTGTGAAATTATTATTATTATTATTATTATTATTATTATTATTATTATTAATAATAATAATAATAATAATAATAATAATAATAATAATAATAATAATACAATACATTCAGTTTCTTAACTTTTTAACTTTATTGCACATTGCCCACTCAAATACTGCGTTATAAGTACATTACACGTTAAAACGTTGTTCCAAAACGATAGATATCACACACATTGTGGTTCATAAGCAAATGTATATTGTTTATCAGCTAGAAACATTGGCCCTGAGGGTTAAAAGGTGAATGGATTATCACAATATACATGCGACATCTAGATGTGCACAGCTACAGTGGAAGCTCTAATCAACATGTGATTTGTATAAAAATGTTGCATGATCACCTTCCGCAGCCTTCGATACACACTGTATTGTAGCAACACCACCTTTGGGACTGATATCTGAAACGCTGGACTGAGCATCCGCTAATAGAATAGAATAAGAAACTCTGTACACAGATACGGCATGGAACAGCTCTAATATAATTTTTGGTGCAATTTAACTGCTTACAGAATAGAAATACAGTCACTATTACTCTCGGTAACATAAGTCACCATAAATGGGAAGTGTAAAAATGTCCTTAGTTTTGACCTTTCATTTGAGATCAAATGCTCATCTTGAGTGACTTTAGCTTCATAACACCTTTAAAAGGCGTGGATAGGCCTTTGGTCAATATGGAACACATATAGGAAGTCATATATGCACCACCTAAAAAAATGTAATTCGTTGTGGACTTTCACCTCTCTTTCAAAGTCAAACTCAATACTTCACTGACTCTGAATATAATTTCAACAAGAAGGAATGTTCACAGCTCCAATCTGACTTCAGATTCTAAAAGAGCACCTTTGGTTTAGTTAAGACATTGACTATCACCTTTTGTGCCCTGCATAAGACCCTCATATCAACAGACCCACAAATTGACAAACATGACACTAGTAGAGTACTACCAATCTGAATCAATCCAAGCTGTTACACATAAGAACATGGTGGTCATGACCCAATTCAAAATATTGTATGCGCTGCGTCACACTGCAATTGTTCACTGATCACAATGACAGCTTTTCATTTGAGCGATTTACGTGACATTCCTTATGTAGACCACTGACACCATCATGTGGATAAAATTTAAAATTGCATTCAGAATCTTGAAGACCACAGACAGTAAAGCTACACAAACATGCTAGAATTAGTCTGAAAACTACTACTGATATAATGCACATATACTTAATGACCGATTGTAGCACTTAGTGCTTTTATTAAGCTATTTAAGCTTTTAAACTGTATTGGTATTCTATTTGATTTATACAGTTTGCATTCAACACCTATTGCTTAACAGTGGAAAAACAACAATAACAATCCTTAAACAAAGCAGACGAAGTTTCATCAGGAATTTCCATTCTAGTTATCTGTGTTGGAAAAACGCAGATCTTGTTATTACTCGGTTTCTTAATATTAATAATAATAATAATTATTATTATTATTCTCGTTTGCCCACCAAAATGTCAACACATCTCCTCCTACAGTTTTGCACTGATCCACACCAAACTTGGCAGTCTGCAGGCGCTATGTCCCGAATAGTATGCTATTTTTTTGTTAGTGCCTGTGTGGTCTACTTTTGGACCTACTTACCGTATGCTGTGAAAGTGAAAGTAGTATATAACTCTCTAACGGCTCTAAATACAGTCATAGTACTTATTGAATGCTTATAGGAAACCTTATGTGCTCTATCAGAATAAACCACTTGCCATGACCTGTGACCTTCCTGGACTGAGATACAGCATCTAGGATCTGATGGAAATGTCATCAGATATTGAACATCTCATTACTCCTTCTAGGATGCTGTTATGGCCAAACATACTATTGAACACTAATACGAACTCCTGCATGAAGTTTCGAAAAATGCTATCGGTTTTCCAATCGGAGCTATGGATCATGGGATATTGCAAAAAAAAAAAAAGAACAATTTTGACGGCTCATAACTCCTTTTGTGTGCCAGATACGATGATGGTGTCTATAGAACACGTATATCCATGGATGTCCTTGAACTTGACCTACAACCTCTCTTTCAAGGTCAAACATGAAATTGTTGGATTGCCGTTAGGGCACCATGCTACATATAAAACAGGCCAAATGTGTTCTTTTGAAATAAGAAAGTTTGAACTTTGACCTTTAATTGAGGGTTCAAAGGTCAATTTAATGTTATTTTGCCTTATAACTGCTTACAGGGTACAGATCAGGGTCACATTTACTATTGGACACCTATAAGAAGCCATATGTGGGCTATCTGAAAATGTCCTTCATTTTGACCTTTTGGTGGAGGTCAAATTCTCATTTTGACAGATTTTTGCTCTATAACGCCTAATACAGTGTAGATAGGGTCAATTTCACTATAGAACACGTATAGGAAACCCTAAGTGGGCTGTCTAAAACTGTCCTTGGTTTTGACCTTCAACCTCTCTTTTCAGGTCAAATTCTCATTGAGTGATTTTTGCTCTATAACGCCTAACAGAGAGGATATAGGCCTTTGGTCAATAGAGAGCACATATAGGACGTCATAAAAGCACCATCTAAAAATGTCCTTCATTGTGACCTTTGACCTGTCCATCAAAGTCAAAGTCAATTCCACTCCTATTTCCATGTCACATAGCTCAAATCTGACTTCAGATTCAGAAAGAGCATTGATTTTTTTACTAAAGAAATGTCTAAATATCTTTGCCCTTCACCACTGAATTCTAATTAAAAATCATTCAAAATGTATCTTTTATTGTAACATCTGCAAAATGAAGTTCCTTTAATGTCCACTAGATGCCACCCTTGTTCTATTATTCACCATATTCATTGCTGGTTTTCTGTGTATTAGCACCTGATTATTGAATGATAATCTCCTATCCGTTGCACTGTGTGCCGTACTTGCACAGCCTTCTGCTGCTCAACTCTGTGTATTTATACTGCTTTTTTCTGAACATTGTCCTTTCCTTAACTTCTTCAAATCCAGATTAAAATATGTAAACCCTTCCCAGGTACCAGAGTTTGAAAATAGTGATGATAATGTTCTGACAACTGAAATTGATTGAAAATGTAAAGATATGATGAATAAAATACAAAAAAATGAACTAAAATGAGTATTCCATTAACTGTTTATGTTCCCATGTACTTCAAATTAATGTTAAGTAATCGTATAAAAACAAATGTTTTTTTTTTTAAGAAAGAACAATGCAAATGCATTTTAAATAGCATTTTAGTTTACAATATTATATTTTATGAAAAATAAGTTTTGCAGTATAAAATACACTAAATTGCAACTGAACATAATAAAAAAACACAGAAACACACATACAATTAATACACAATACACTTGAACTCATATGGAAATAATAAACACTGAACTGCAAATAAAAATCACTGAAACGCTATAATAATAAACAATGTCATTATCAACTAAAACTCAGTCACAATCAAAACCTGTGCCATCACCGGCTTGCTCTGTGACATTTATTTAAATGTTCAATACAACAAGCTTGGAAGACTGTGCTACAAACGTGCTACAGGGCTTTGCGCAGCATTGTGATGGATCTCGTTACTGCAAATGCCTGCTTCATAGACCTCTATTCAGCACTGTTTTATAAACATCTCTGTATAAACACCTAAACTAATCACAACATTGTATAACTTTTGCTAGAAACTACACAATCTACAAATGAATATAACTAGCAATAATAATATAAAACTCTTGATATACTTTTAACTCTGAGGACGAATTAGGCAGATCCGCCCAAGATGGGGGCATAAATTACAAAGTATTAATTTACGGAGAAACAATTTGAGAGAGACATGCGGTTGTTTTAGCTGCGTAGCTGAGATTCTGCTGAAAAGAACTATGTGTGGGTTGTTTACATCTCGTACTTTCTGGTTTTAGAAATTCAATGCACAATGTAGCACATGGGTCTGGAATTGCCCAATGGAGAGGATGTTACTATGTGTCTCATGTGCCATGGAGATCTGCTTTTTTAAACTAGCCAATCCAATAAACCCTGTTTCAGGTAGCTGTATTAGAACAGCTGATAAGGAGAGTCAAGTTACAGACACTGAGCAGAGGCAGCTGAAGCCAGACAGAGGGGAGGAGGGAGAGTCCAAGCTGCTGCACATAAGAACATGGTTGTCATGACACAATTCAAAATATTGTATGTGCTGTGTCACACTGCAATTGTTCACTGATCATAAAGACAGCTTCTCATTTGAGTAATTAAGTGACATTCCTTATGTAGACCAGTGTTGCCATCATGTGGATAAAATTTAAAATTGCATTCAGAATCTTGAATAACAGACATGAGAGCTACACACGTATGCTATGATCTGTCTGAAAACTATTACTGAAATAATGCAAATACACTTAACTGATTGCAGCAATTAGTGCTTTTTAAAATCTTTTTAAGCTTTTCAACTGCATTGGCATTCTATTTGATTATAGTGTTTGCATTCAACAGCTATTGCTTAACACAGTGGGAAAAATTATCCTTTAACAACGCAGAGGAAGTTTCATCAGGAACTTCCATTCTAGTTATTATTCTCGTTTCTGACCGATTTGTAAACGCATCTCCTCCTACAGTTTTCAACTATTCCTTACCAAACTATGATCATTGCTTTGCACAACATCCCGAATGATGTGCAATTACTTTTGGTGTAGGTCTGTGGTCTACCTTCAGACCTACATGCCAATTCTTGTGAAAGTGAAAGTAGTTTATAACTCTCTGACGGTTATAAATACAGTCATGGTATGTATTGAACACGTATAGGAAACCTATAGAGCTTTATCTGACCATGCCCTTTTAATTGGCCATTGACCTTTCTGAAGCCAGATACTGATCAATTAATCTGATCCGTGGTGCTCTCAGATATTGAACATCTCATTACTCCTGGAAGGAAGCTGTTCTGAAAAATGTTACTATGGAGCTTACTTACTATGGAAAGTGTATATGAGGTTTCCAAAATTGCTAACAGTTTTCCGATCGGAGCTATGGATCATGGGATATCGCCCCAAAAAATATTGATTTTTCAAGGCTTATAACTCCTTACAGGTGGCAGATACGATGATGGTCACTATAGAACATGTATAGGAAACCATATGGGCTGTATCCATGCATGACCTTAAACTTCAAACAAGGTCAAATCAAATTTGTTTTGCATTTCAGGGTTTACAGCATGCAAAATCCACCAAAGTCACCATGAATTATGTCATAGGGGACTGAAGATCTAAATTTTATATTTCTAGAACTAAATTTAATATTTCTAGATACATTTCACATTCCTAGAGTTTTAAAGCCGACTTTGTTTCTCTGTTACTCTTCAGACCTGGTTAAAGCTGACACAACCTCCCTCAAAGAGTATAGATTCTTTCTCTCATTTCAAATATAGATCTCTTATCTCTAAGGCTCTGTATTCTGTTGTTTCGCTACATCTTGTTTAACAAAACTTGCTGTGTTGGCATCCTTGACCAAGAGGTTATTCATTCATAAAGTCTATGTAGTAAATCATTTAAATGTCTCTTGTTAATTAGTTACAATTTGCTTAGTAAGCTTGTTTACACCAATCAAGAAGGAAAGAACTGTCTTCTCTGCCTTGAACACAACCCATAAAATACCAAATGTAACTTAGAATTGTTGAGACTGTCTGAGGAAACTTCTCAGGTCAGGCTCCCCTGCAGCTGCCTGATAAAATGGCTCCAATAGAAACCCTATAGGTTAGATTTTTTGCTAGGGATTTCAAGTTAGTTCAAGCAGGAAAAAGAGTTTTTGAATAAGAGGAGTGTGAGACTATTGTGTGTTTTAAAAGGCATTGATTGTACCTAGGTACATATATCACAACGTACGGTGAACAACAAAAGGGGAATAAACCACAGTCCCTGTACATCACGTACTGTGATATACATTTAATAGGGAATAAATCACAGTCCCTGATCACGTGAGATAATACATCTATATAAAATAATAATAATAAACGTTACCTAGTTTAGTCTGTCATAATTAACATGGCTTCCAAACTCATGGACGGCGGGTCCGTCTTGAATAATTTGAGAACAAAGTTTGTTAATGTAGAAAGCAGAATGATAAAGGGTGGCTGGGATCCAGAATGGAGCCCCAGTGCACAGATACATTGGTGGGAAAAGGAAAGGGAATATAAAACCGATAAAGCAGTTGTAATTGTGACTAAATGTTATGAGAGAATGGAAAGGGAAATGCAGGAAGAAATGGACATGTTATGTTGTAAAACTATGTTGAAAGAGAAAAAGGAAGATGTGATTGAATTGCACAAATGGCATGTTTGAGAAAAGAGAGAGAGAGAACATATGATTGGAGAGAAATGTGCTGCTGTCTTTGGTGCGAGTCTCAGTGAGAATAATGTCAACTGGAATGATTTAGATCGGAAGGCATGGGAGTATGGAGAGAGCATTATGGGGAACCAGGGCAATGCATCGACTCATACAAGTTCATATAAGTTCAGTGATCAACCTGATAAAATGGCTCCAATAGAAACCAGGATTAAAACGGAAAAGGGGGATGTAGATGAAGCAGACAGTAAAGGTGAAGACTAGCATACATCGTCCATTCACACCAGGAGAATTACACACTCTCCTAAAAGATTTAACAAAATTGAAACCAGCCCATGGTAATGTGGACTTTTGGGAACAGTTAGAGGAAATGAAGGAAATACATATAATGCACTTAAAAGATGTACATGTCATTGTGAAAGCTAAGTGCCCAAATAACACATGGGAAGGTATTAATGTGGCATTTAGAAATGGTTCATGGGCTGAGGGAGTGTCCGAAGGGGATTTTGATGAAAAATACAAGGAGTTTAGGACAGCAATAAAGGATGCCCTGGGCTCGAGCAATGGAAATTGGTGGGCAACTGAGGTCAGCGCAAAACAAAATAAGGGAAAGACAGCAGCACTTAGAGTAGCTGCGGTAAACACAAACCCCATGTCATAGCATGAAAGATGTTGGAACTGTGATAAAACAGGACATAGGACTCGTGAGTGTTGGAATAGACTGGGCTTAAAGGGCGGTGCTCCCCCTCAATGTGCACATTGCTCTCGTAGAGGACATACAGCAGCACAATGCTGGCAGAAGGGTGGAGGGGGAGAAGCCAATGCTCTGTGGAACTGGACTATGAATAACCCCAATCACAGCGCTCCAATTCCAGGAAACGCTGAATTGCTCAAGATTATTAAAATACTCACTTACAAATAAATAAGTAGCATTGGCCTGGAGTAGGTGGAGACACCCTCATTGCTCAACTAAGCACACCCCAGATTATTGAATTAGACAACCGTCTTCTCGTCATATCATTTTGGGTGTGTCCTAACAATGAGGGTACTATTCTAGGAATAGATATACTCCACGAGGCTAGGGCAATAGTAAACACAAGCAGTAATCAGATACAATGGACTAATGCTCATGGCAATCCAAAGGCATTAGACACATTTACAGGCTGTGGTTCAGTCTGTTCTGCGACACCTCTCACTCATCAATGACCAGATACTGCATTTGGTATTGTTTGTTCTCAATTTCCCAAAGTTTGGGTAACTCATAAACAAGATTGTGGTCTGGCTTGCATTCCACCCATACAGGTTACAGGCTCCTCACACCAAGCACATAAACAATACGAAATTAAACCTGAGGCCTTAACAGCAGTTAAAGACATAACACAACAGCTTATATAGTCTGACCAACATCTTCAACTACTAATTCCTCTATCTGGCCTGTACATAAACCTGATGGTTCCTGGTGTCTCACCATCAATTACAGATCTTAATAAAATTACACCGTGCCTCCTTCCTATTATAGTTAGCCCTAACAATACTGAATGGTTTACATCCTAACCAAGTTGTTTTCATTGTATTCGACATTAGTAATGGGTTTTGGAACTTACCTCCACCCAGATTCACAAGACAAATTTGAATTCACTATTGGGGATAAACAATACACATGGAATCGACTTCCACAAGGATTTCACAAAGCTATGTCTGAGGCATTAGATAATATAGATCTAAGCCCTTATGATAGTTCTGTTTTATAGTACGTAGATTACATTCTTCTTATTCGACCTGGTCTGGTCCTCATACCGTTCTCCTTGCCACTGATACCAGTGTCTGCGTTGACGGACAGGAGGGTGGCCTGAGGTGAAGACACTGAACTCAGGACATACCATACCACAGTAACACAGAAAAAAACCTAGCCCCAACAGGAGGGTAGCAACATCATAATGCCTAAAATACTTTGTAAATCCAAAGTGAATGTACTAACGTGAGTATGAGTTTTTCTCTTGTTACAAGTTCTGGGCCCACAATCTAACTATTGAAACTGAATAATGGGGATAAGCCATTTATGGACCCCACTTGTCTGTTTTGTGTTTTGTATTATATGTTGTTTGTCTTGTTTGTCATGGGACCCACCTACAGTTAACAGTACTAATACTATTTGCCTGAAGGTAGATTTGCTACAAGGCTTGGGAGATTACACCAGCCATTGCACCATCACTAACAAAAGCAAATAGATACACTATCCACAAATAGTTACCATCAGGTCAGGCTGGACTGATATCCACCCCATGCTGCACACTGGGATGAAGGATCAGTCCTGCCAAGTACACTGACAACACACAGAATCACATTTAGGATGCACTGACATTCGGTGCTTTAATGTGTCTGCTTTGAGGCCTCAGCCTCATGCGTAACACTGCACAAAGCACCCACTAGTGGAATCCTTCACATAGGATCCAATAATAATATTATATATATATATATATATATATATATATATATGACCCTATCATGATTACACTCGGGTAGAATATGCCCTGACCGCTGTAACTGCAGAACTCTCTATTGTATGTGCTGCTCAACCCGCAGCATTAAATTGGTTAAAACAACCGATAAAAGTAAAGTAAAAGCATATCATTCTCACACCAGGCCTCCAACCAAAAGAAGCCTGGTGGGTGATATTTGTGGTCTTTTTGGTAGTGCCAATTCAGACATCAACTCCATTAATGCAGCAGCGGACAGGGGATATGAACAATGGGTAAAATCACAGACAACTCAAGGCCTAAGTTACTCTCTGAAAGGCCTTAATCATGCACTCCAGGATACTCAAATGACAGGTGATGCATTCCAAAATTACTTCGATCAATTTCCCAATATAATTGACAATATTCCACAATCCACATCTGATGGACGGCATGTGAGATGCTTGCTAGAGATTTACTGAATGTTGAAAGATGACATGTTGGATATTGGTATGGGTACAACTCCTTTCTTTACTACTGCTGACTCTTCTCTTACATTTCTAACTAATGTATGTATTCAGCTCATGGTCTTTGTTCCTTTGCCCTCAAGTGAAGAATATTTAATGCTTTTTACTTGTTAACCCTGCTTCTACACCTTTCCAGATTTTCCCTAACACTTTTCGATTCAAGCATATAGGAACAGTTTATAACAGTCCTGTCTTCTGACTGGACACAGCAGTATACCTGTCCCCTTTTCCACAAGGATTGTTGGCAACAACCACCGACTATTGCACTGAAACGGTCTGGCCTTTCAGCTGTCATCACTTTGAGGGATGCTATGGAGGCTGTCCAGATTTCCAGCACACAGCGGTGTTTCCTAACTCCTTAACCCGTTTTTAGGTACGGACCCTTAACCTGCCTTACCAAGCCCACTATGTGTCTACAGGTATCTGACACTATGGAACTGGAGGACTTAAACATACCAGGCAGAATTCTCACCGGCATGGTGCCACACCATGGTGGCAGGGACAGTTGCTCACTGACAACACCACTGTCGCTCTAGCACACAAGTTGCTAGAAAATGCGATGAAGGATCTTCACAAAACTTTACAGGACACAAAGACTGAAATAAAAGCAGGACAATATGAGGTGGAAATGGGAACAAAGAAAGTAACTGCCCTGGAAAATAATGGCTGGGAATGGGACAGAGAATTGACTTTCGTCAGTTGGTGGACTGTTAGTCAAATGATTGCAGCTGAACTCTCTGTGTGTGTTTTGTTCACCTCTATTCGTATGTGTTTCTGTTTCCTCTCATATCCAACATGCCCCCTATGATCCGGTCTGCTGGATTGATGCTGGATTGTAATATAGACTCCAACCTCGCACCCGACACAACCGCCGTACATACTCATTATAAGCACATACACATATATACTGATATACACCTTAAAGAGAAAGTAGGAGTGGAGGAGCTGAACACGCAGCGTCACTCCAATGGACTCTGAGGAGGATAGAAGAGGGAAGAATCACATATCAAGAAATGGGGGTTTATTTTATTTATATTTGTATTTTATTTTTTATTTTGTATTGTATTCCGGCCACCAGGCATTCATGTTATTTCAGCACAGGGGCCGACAGGAGGAACTGAAGATCTAAATTTTATATTTCTAGAACTAAATTTAATATTTCTAGATACATTTCACATTCCTAGAGTTTTAAAGCTGACTCTGTTTCTCTGTTACTCTTTGGACCTGGTTAAAGCTAACACAACCTCCCTCAAACAGTATAGATTCTTTCTCTCATTTCAAATATAGATCTCTTATCTCTAAGGCTCTGTATTCTGTTGTTTCACTACATCTTCACTACAAAACTTGCTGTGTTGGCATCCTTGACCAAGAGGTTATTAATTCATAAAGTCTATGTAGTAAGTAATTTTAAATGTCTCTTGTTAATTAGTTACAATTTGCTTAGTAAGCTTGTTTACACCAATCAAGAAGGAAAGAGCTGTCTTCTCTGCCTTGAACACAACCCATAAAATACCAAATGTAACTTAGAATTGTTGAGACTGTCTGAGGAAACTTCTCAGGTCAGGCTCCCCTGCAGCTGCCGGAATAAAGAATCAACCTTCTACTACACACCAAGTCTCTTGCTATTTTCTGCAACTCTTCAGGGACCAATTGTGTTCTTTTGAAAAAAATAGTTTGAACTTCGACCTTTCCTTCAGGGTGAAAAGGTCAAAAAATGTTTTGTCTAATAACTGCTTTCAGATTGAAGATAGTCAGATTTACTATTGGACACGTATAGGAAACCATGAGTGGTCTATCTGAAAATGTCAAGAAATTTGACCTTTGATCTCTCGTTTCAGTTCAAATTCACTATCTCGTTTTGCTCTATAACTCCTCACAGAGAGGAAATATGCCTATGGTATATATTGAACACATATAGGAAACGATGGATGGGCTTTCAAAATATTCCCTTGAGATTGACCTTTGACCTGTCCTTCAAGGTCAAATTCACTATGAGGATGAAAAAAAAACGTATTTTCTCCTAGACGCGAGGCTGAAAACTGATTTCTGACTTCAAATTTGTAATGAACATTTATACGTTTACTTCTTAAATAGTGCAAGCACCTTCATTTTGACCTTTGATCTCCCCTTAGTGGTCAATCAATGCCTTTAAAATGCTTATATTGCCCTATAGACTGGAGATAGGCTAATGATTGATATAGAACTCAGGAAGTCATGTGGTCTACTTGAAAATGTCCTCCATTGTGACCTTTGACCTCTCCGTAAGGTCAAACTGAGAACGGGCTCATAACTGCTTACAGATTACTGTTATGCTCATACTTATTATGGAACACATGTAGGAAACCATGTATGATCCATCTGAAAATGGCCTATACAATGACCTTTTGACCTTATTGTTAGTTAAAATGAAATGCCCTATTATAAATCCTTCAACAGAAGAGCAATAAAGCTGGTTTCAAGCTACAATTCTTTCAAACATATTTAACATGCTGAACTGCTTAAATTCATCACATACTCCGCTAAATGGTCTTAAAATGGCAGTTTTTCAACGCAGATGAAGTTTCCAGAAACTTCTAAATCTAGTTATTATTATTCTCGTTTCTGAACGATTTGTAAATGCATCTCCTCCTACATTTTTCAACTATTCCTTACCAAACTATGATCATTGCTTTGCACAACGTCCTGAATGATATGCTATTACTTTTGGTGTAGGTCTGTGGTCTACCTTCAGACCTACATGCCACTTCTTGTGAAAGTAGTTTATAACTCTCTGACAGTTGAACATGTATAGGAAACCTATGGTGCCTTATCTGACCATGCCCTTTTTATTGACCTCTAACCTTTCTGGAGCCAGATACTGATCATTTATTCTGATGCAAGGTGCTCTCAGATATTGATCATCTCATTACTCCTTGAAGGAAGCTGTTCTGAGAAATGTTACTATAGAGCATAGATAGGAAACTGGTATCTACCCATATACATTCAAAAGAAAAAAGGCGAAGTGTGGGGGTCGCGTGTGATGCCAGATTGGCAGCGGTATGGAAAGACCTAGACAGACTGGACCTTGGCGATGGAGACTGGCTTGTGGGACGTGGAATGTCACTGGCGGGGAAAGAGCTGGAGCTTGTGGAGGAGGTGGAAAGGTACCGACTAGATATAGTTGGTCTCACTTCCACACATAGCATTGGCTCTGGAACCAAACTTCTCGATCGGGGGTGGTCTCTCTCCTACTCCGGAGTGGATGGGCGTGAGCAGCCCCAGAGCGGGTGTGGGGATACTCGCAAGTCCCAGGCTGGGTGCCGCACAGTTGGAGTTTGTCCTTGTAGACGAGAGGGTCGCTTCGATGAGGCTTCATGTCTCAGAGGAAAACTTTGACTGTTGTCTGCGCATATGCGCCGAACAGCAGTTCAGAGTATTTGGCATTCTTGGAGAAGGTGGGCATGGTGCTTGATAGGGTGCAGCCTACCGACTCTGTAGTCTTATTAGGGGACTTCAACGCTCACGTAGGGAACGATGGAGATACTTGGAGGGGGGTGATTGGGAGGAACGGCCTCCCCAATCTGAACCTGAGCGGTGAGTTGTTATTGGACTTCTGTGCGGAGGAGGAATGCTGCCTATGACTCCAAGAACACCATCCCCACCGTCAAACATGGAGGTGGAAACATTATGCTTTGGGGGTGTTTTTCTGCTAAGGGGACAGGACAACTGTACTGCATCAAAGGGATGATGGATGGGGCCATGTACCGTCAAATCTTGGGTGAGAACCTCCTTCCCTCAGCCAGGGCATTGAAAATGGGTCGTGGATGGGTATTCCAGCATGACAATGACCCAAAACACACAGCCAAGGCAACAATGGATTGGCTCAAGAAGAAGCACATTAAGGTCCTGGAGTGGCCTAGCCAGTCTCCAGACCTTAATCCCATAGAAAATCTGTGGAGGGAGCTGAAGGTTCGAGTTGCCAAACGTCAGCCTCGAAACCTTAATGACTTGGAGAGGATCTGCAAAGAGGAGTGGTACAAAATCCCTCCTGAGATGTGTGCAAACCTGGTGGCCAACTACAAGAAACGTCTGACCTCTGTGATTGCCAACAAGGGTTTTGCCACCAAGTACTAAGTCGAAGGGGTCAAATACTTATTTCCCTCATTAACATGCAAATCAATGTATAACTTTTTTGAAATGCGTTTTTCTGGGTTTTGTTGTTGTTATTCTGTCTCTCACTGTTAAAATACACCTACCATTAAAATTATAAACTGATCATTTCTTTGTCAGTGGGCAAACGTACAAAATCAGCAGGGGATCAAATACTTTTTTCCCTCACGGTATGTGGACTTCTCACATTCCCCATCCAAACAACGTGGGGAAGCAATTAAAATGGCAAGCAAAATGCTAAGGTATATTTTCAGAAGTGTAGAATTTAAAGGGAAGTCGTGTTAAGACTGTACAACACACCAGTTAGACCTCCTCTGGAATACTGTGTACAGTTCTTGGCACCACACTTCCAGAAATAAATCACTGCTCTTATTCCAGGTTTGATGGGAATGTCATTCTTGGAGAGACTGAGGGAACTCAACCTTTTCACCCTGGAACGGAGAAGACTACGTGGGGACTTCAAGTCTTCAAAATCATGAAAGGCATTGACCATATCAAACCAGGGGAACTTTTGCAGATCTGCAGGTACATACTGGCCTGGGGAAACAAATGGAAATTGGGTTTAAAGACAGAAAACAGTAGACACTTCTTCACACAGAGGTGTCACAATCTGGAACAAACTACCCAGCGAGGTGGTTGAAGCCGACAATTTGGGAACATTCAAAAATAGACTGGACATGATCCTTGGATCACTTAGTTGTTAATGGACACCAAACGAGCACAATGGTCGAATGGCCTCCTCTTGTTTGTAAATGTTCTTATGTTCATACCTTTTTGCTCTAGATTGACTAAGCTTGACTAATACATGTAGCTTAGCCTTACACACATTTATTTAACTAGTAATAATTTAACATAATTTAACACAATGAATAGCAGTAATAACCATTATAATACATTTTCATGCAAATAAAATGCAATAACTAAATATGATTTAAACTATGATTTACTCAAACATCTCCCAGCATTAATATTTTTTCAGTTTGAATGCCCTGTGACATGTAAAATGCAGTGATTGTTGAAACCCAATAGAATTAAAATGCACACATCTGAACAGAAAGTATGTTATAATCCATATCACAATGTGATTGTATCTTTCTATTCCTATAAAATGCATCATCTGGGAGTAAAACTAAAAGTACCATTAGAGTAATCGAACCATTGCGTTTCTATCCAGCACTCTGTCTCCACACTACCTGTTTTCATGCAGTTCGAGTGACTCAACTTCACTCCATACGACTCCGGGTATTTACGCTTGCCTTGGCTTTCCAAGTTCAGTTCGTGCCTCTCCGAATCCGTATTTTCAGTTTGCCGGAGTCGCCTGATGTTGTAAAACTGCTCTCAGTTGGAAGATGGCGGTTGGGATTGTGTCTGAGACAACAGGAAAGCAGTCTCATATTTAGCTCACATAATGTGAAATGTGTTTTATTTTCCTTTTTGCGTCTTTGGGAATGGACTTTGGGATTGTATTGTAGCATTTTCACAATATCTGACTGGAATTGGAAGAACTCGGCAACTTTAAAGGCGTTATCATTTTTCTAACCCCCCTGTAATACTCTCGTTGAGAAAAAAAAAAAAAAAGTATGAAAATGTCGGATAGTAAGGTAAAAGTTGCGGTAAGAGTCCGGCCAATGAACCGGAGAGGTAAGTAAATTGTGCATGTCCATATTACCCTTTATTCTCGTTAAAACAGTCTACTTTAAGACTTCGTACTTTGTACATCTTTTGTACTTGTCAATTGATGTTATTCAATTCGACAGCATCTTCGTCTTCTGCGTATGAGATTTTGTGTTCTTTCTAGTCGGGTTGAACATAATTTACTTGAATTTACGGTGAATTTGTTTACATTTTTTTTAATGTTAAGTTGCACCTCTTTATTTTTGCAGAAATTGAACTAAATACAAAATGTATTTTGGAAATGGAAGACAATCAAACAGTTCTGCATCCACCGCCTTCAAACACAAAAGGAGAAAACAGGTATTATTATTATTATTATTATTATTTAAAGCTCGGTCGCGCTGATACATTTAGGTTTAAGGTGTTGCACTTGCTGAAAGTGATTCGTCACATTCTTGTTGAATGTTGTTGTCTTTAAGATTTTTTTAATCGTTTACCCTAGAGCCCGTGCCTAAGGGCTCTAATTTTGACATCTTTCTCTGAAGTCTATTTTTCTCTAATGGGAACAGTGATTCAAATTATAAACATAAGCAGTAGGTAAATATATCTATTTAGTTTTCTATATTTCGTAGTGCATCATAGCTATAAAGCAAAACTAAACTACATTTCGTAATAGCACGCTGTCGGTTCTCACAATTTATATTCAATGCGCACATAGCCTATATGTTTGCCATAAAGAGCTATAGGCGCATTTTTTTTGTTTTTTGTTGAAAAGACATTATATATCTTACTCGAAGAAAACGGGTATCTTATATTTAACGCATCGTATTTGACACCCTTATCGAATCTGTGAGAGTCTTAACAGCAATGCTTAATATTGACAACCAAATCTAGGCTTTACCCTGCTAATACACACCGTTGCAGCAACGTAACGCAACGTTATATTACGCTACAGTGTTGTGGCAGCGTTATGTATTAGCAGGGTAGAGAGAGCAGCGGAAAAGAAAATTACTGGAACTCATCCAAAATTCCAATGCAACAGACTGTAAAAATAGATGAGAAAAGAGAAATTGGAGACAACTAAGTAGTGTTCGTTCTTATCCAGTGCTACCTAGTAGGGGGTTGTTTGGAATCTTCTGAATTGCGTTTTATATACTGTATATCAAAAACAAGTAACTCCAGCTAATATGTACATTTTTTGTTTACTGTTAATGACCAAACACATCCTTATAAACTTAGAGCACAGCAAACATTTAAACATTCGGGTAAGACTTATCTCGGTCATCCCTTAACCTTAGCATTTCTATAACCATAGGAAAAATAGGTTTCCCTAAATACTTCCATAAAATCATGTTTTACTAAATATTTAGTTTTCTCTCACACACATTTTGGACCCCTGTGAAATACTTCTCTACCAGTCTGTATAATTCTTGTAATATTTGTATTGCAGCTTTCTTATTTATTTGGTGGTGCCTTAACAAATCCTTAAATTATTTTGCTTTGTGTGGTTGTATGTGCTTTTTCATTATTGAGAGCTATCTCTTTCATATATGTTAGTGTGCTGATAACATAATTGGATTTCAGTAAGGAGCCCTGCAACTACCTACCTTACTGAGTGCTTTATTGAGTGACTGAATGGCTTCAGGATGAAAATACAGGCCTAAATAAAAAATGACCTCTTCTTTAAATGCGTGGAAGACCTTTAGTTTGTGGGATTTGTGAGGTCTATTTTCTTGCCCACTTACACATAAGGGTTTCAAGGACGTGTGGTAAAATACTTTAAAGGGGTCATGAACTACCTTTTTTTAATTTTGTACTGTTCTCTGAGGTCCACTTATAATGTTATCAAGATTTTTACATCAAGAAACATCATAATTTAGAAGTAATAGGCTATTTTCTGTCCTGTTTTGACCCCCCTCATCAGAACACACTGTTTGAATAGGCGTGGCGGATTGTAGACGGGGAAATGAATGCTCACTGGTATGATTGGCTAACAGTTTTGCATATTTAAAAATGTTCAACTCCCCTGTCAGTACACGTGTGGAATTGTTTTGAAAACTGCATGTATGTTTGACAGCCTACATCCTTCAGAGATGGACGCTGCTGTGATTTAGGTTAAAAACGCATAAACGCTCAGTACATATCAAATGATCTGTAATAACAGACAAAGCAATAGTGACCACGTAATAAAAAGTTACTTACACTTGTGTGGTGCGACATTACTGTCGGAACCAATATAGTCGGCACAGCATCGTCTTTTAGTTTCAATCTTTCTGAAAATCCTGCGACGAATTGTGCCTTGTTTGTAAACGAATCCGCGGTAAAAAAAAAAAAAAAAAAGTGAACAGAGGACCAAGTTCTTACTGACGCGGTCTGGAACTTCATTAAAAATAAAATTCATCCACTCTTTCCTAATGTTGGGATCAGAAGGAAGGCAATGCAAAGACTGTGTTTTTCCACACCATGGCAATGCGCAGCGTCTTGTCTTCGAAGCCATCTTTATTGTTTGGTTTCTGCATAGACCTGCGTTTGCCTCTCTCGTTATTGACATACTATATGTGTTAAGCGTGGGCGGGGCTAAACAGGCAGCAATTTAGAAGCAGGCGTTGATCTTCTGCGGAGGCTGGGTTTAGCCACACTATTATATAATAAGGTGGCACATTCCACATCCTGTCGTTTTTGCAGATTGGCTTCATTTATAAGCTGTTTTTAGACTAAGGAGAGAGTTTTGAGTTCTGAAACTTACAGGATATTTTTATAGTACAATGACCTCTTATGTCAAAAGATCAAGGGAGTTTTGGTTTCTCAGTTCATGACCCCTTTAATTGACTTTATCTGTGTTCTGAGCAGTTTAATACATGTAAAACCAAAAACCCAAGGTGGTTTTGTCTGAAATGATAGAATATTAGCAATCGGATTAAGTTTAAATCGAGAAACCGTAAAATGTGTATTTTCTTTATATTTCATATACATTATTTTGTGTTTTTTGCAGACTTCACAAATGATTCGTGAACAGTTCTGAAACAAGTGTTCCATCTCTTTAGAAGTCAGTGCTTCTGCATTAAACTACTGCCATCCATTGTAGGTTGTGGATGGTACAGGCAGAATACATAGAATTTGATCTAGATTCATCCAGCATCCACTCTTGTCATCTACTGGAATTAACATCTTAATTTGTTATCAAACCACACAATATTACTTGCATACCAGACTTGGTAATTTACAGTAGCAATGTACTTTCCAGATACTGTTGAATTATGTCTGATGCCAATGCTGACTATGGGACTAATTCTGTCAAGTGACAATGAATACTGCATTTAATTTAATACTGCAGATAATGCAATTTAACCATCTCCAAAATTTGATTGGCTCATGTTGGCCATCTTGTTTTTTTCAATCAATTTGCCTTGAACAAATCTGATAGAGGAGCTAGCCAAGGTGATGTGTACAAAATTTTGTAACAATCGGACCAACCATTTCAGAGAAGATCGTTGAAGATTTTTGGTCAATCCAATATGGCTGCCAAAACATTTGACCTATCAACTTCTCTTGACCAGATATGAATATAGGCAATAACATAACTACACATAACAATGTTTCATATCTGTCCCATTAGCGGTTGCGGAGAAGAAGATTTTTGCAGATTGTCCAAAATTTGTCACATAAACCAATATGGCCACCAGACCATATGACACATGGCCTCCATATTGCACATGGCATAGCTCTGCATCTCTCACTGTATGACATTTAATGAAGAATTGTATTTTTCACTTAAATCTAGCATCAAGTTTGTCCACTTGATGGAGGTAGAGGTCTACATAAGGAATGTCAGTGTGTGGCTCAAATGAAATGCTGTCATTTTGATTGGTGTACAGCAGCCATGTTTTGTCATATCAACTTTCACAGATCTTTGTACTAGTGTGATTCACAGAAAATGTAAGCACATTGGCCTTAATGGTTCTGTAGGTGCCGCCACGCCGTGTCACCACTGGTGACAAAACTCACCACAATCAAGCATAACATTGCCATTTAGTATTGTACGAAGTTTGTTGAGTTTTTGAATATGGCTTATGGGTTTCTTTCTGGGGTCAAATTTCATGCGTTTATAACTGTGTGTATTTTGCATACGTGCACAGTCATTTGCTTGTGGCTACTATGTTTTTCCACGCCTCTTGCAGATTTGATGGATAGCAGTATCTACGCAAGGTATGCAAAGTTATAGGGCACTGGGCTTTATAATTCCGGAGCAGTAGCCATTTTCATATTTACACGTGGACACGTTAAATCCAATATGCATAGGCATAAACGTATGTGCAGAGTATATATTTTTTTTTTCTCTCTCAATAGCCCATGTTACCCATGTTTTTCACCAGGGCAACTCGCCTTTAACAACCTTGGTAGGACACTACTAGTGGGAATTGCAGTTTTGGAGTAGAAGGCACCAGAAGTGTTACTGAGTACTGCAACATGGCGGTTAAAGCATGCAACCAAGCAACTTCTGATTAACAAGCGTAATAGGAATGCATGAGTGTGAAGTTGCATATGCTTGTGTAAGAGAATTTGATATGCTTGGTTTTTCAGTGAATCTAAATAAATAGTTGAACTGAAAACTCTAAGATCAATTGGTTTATCTTTTAAGATTCTTTTAGAGGGAAGATGCGGTCAAGTAACAGATGTGCAATAATCATTTATTTATGACAAAAATAGGAAACTAATATCATTCAATTATATTACTGAAAATAAGTAATATTAAGCTTCTGCTGGATTACAGTAAGAAACAGATAATACAGAACAGAACAGCTTATAGGTCAGTCTGGTCATGTAGGCAGCGGTGTGTCTCTCTCTGTCTCTCCTCTCCTCCTGCTCTGTCTTGTGTTGTCTCGTTGCAGAATGAAGAAGTTAAGAGACTAAACTACTTAAGGTTTCCTTCCAACCAATAGCATTTTGCCACCACCATGACTTGAATGCTTTATGCTAATATAATTTAGAAGTATGGGGTCCTTTTGAATTTGGCTAGGAGCCAATAAGAGGACAGGTCCCTTTTGGTCTTTTGGGCCCAGTTTTTCAAAACTTTTCTGATAGGATTTAAGTAATCGGATTGCATTAAATTGGAGAATTGGGTATTTCAAAACTGGAAAAGGAGATTCTGATCTTTGAGATTGGGATTTGTATCTGGTAATCCAATCCTACCTTTAATCAAGCTTAAATGTTGTTTTGGGGTTTTTCAAAACTCAAGGGTGAGATAAGGATAGTTTTGATGCTGAAAATCAGGATAAGCTTGATTGCACTGGAAGGGTGGATTCAGGGTCGATTTACACACATATTGTGATATTACTACAGTAGGGAATCTTGGAAAAGATATGCAACTTGACTATAAATCATAAACAGTACTTAATATTTACATTTTATTAAATTGACACAAGAAATATGACCGGCATGTGTAGTTTTCACAGCATTTGCAGTTATTATTGGTTTCTACAACACTTACAAGTTCTGTAAGTTCTCATGAATGTATTAGCATTTTAGGGGCATTTGAATTTTCTGGAGGAAGAAAAAAATATTATTATTATCATGGGTAGACCTTAACTTTTTTTTTCCCACTAGCCAGCAGGACTAGTGGCTCTCAAGTTGCACTAGCCCGCCAATTCGCATCCAGTCATTATTTTAAATTATTGTCAGAAGAAGAACATTGCTGCATCATTCAGGCTTCTAAATGTGCTGTATTTGAACAGTACCACTTAGAACACATGAAATACAGAGTATTCCAATTCCAGCTGCCATTTGGGCTGAACTGTAATATGTATTAAGAAGTCACACACATTGAGTGAGATTGCCAAACCATTTCATAAACATGGAATCATCTATCTCATAATACTTTTTTTTTGTTTCTTTTTACCAATCATTGTTTAATTATCAATTCACATATGATTCATAAACTCCTGAGCATTGTGAGGCACACATTTTTTAAAAACAGACGTCTGAGAGTAGAACATCAACTGGACTAGTATCTGAGCCTTCATTAAAACAACAATCCATTCAACAATAGACTAGTCATAGGCAGGATCATGCTGGACTAGACCCAAAGAGAAATGGTTCCCACTGACTACTGACTGACTAATGCAGGCCAGCTTGACTACTGTACGATTAAGACTTCTCACTAAGTTTGACAAAATTTGGCACAATGTGAAGTCTAACTCTATAATACAGTCAATCTAATTTAATGTATCATTCTCTGCAGTCATTCACAGACTGGGTCCACACAGATTCTTCATGAAACTTTTCCTGTGGTACTGTCTCACTTTGATTGGATTCTATGGTAGTGAGAGGATTTTGCAAAATCCGCCAGATTCCCTGTATGCCACATTGACATCCTGCCAGTTTAATTTCTGGACTTTACCTGGTGTGCTGTAGAGCTCTGTTTTCAACATTTTCCATTCCACAGAGATCTCATCCACAGCCACATTGGCCTCCAGTAAAACAGGTTTGTAATGGTCTGTGATGGTTTTCACACTGTCATCTCCAAATTCCTCTATTTCTTCTTTGTTAGGCCAAAGGGGGAATCTGTCAGATGAGGTAGATTTGATCACATCCTTTTCACAGTCCACAAATCTACAGGTCAGGCACTTCTGAAGCTTGTCAAGGACGTTTCTTGTGGTTGTGATGGCCTTTGCTCCAACTAATGTCTGTTCCCCAAAGGTAGTTAGGTCCCCCAAGGCTTTCTACTTAGGTTTGGATCTTGTTCTATACTTGGCCAGTGTTGCCATAGACACTTTCAGGACCCTGTATGCAACCCCAATTGTTGATTCCTTTGCCTGAGCTGTTAGTGAAAGCTGTTTGAGAACCAGGACAATGTCCCACATGAAGTGTGCAAACATGACTACATCGCATTGCTTCAGCTGCTTTAGCATGCCTTTAGCTTTGGATATCTGGTCAAGATGGGTAGTTATCACCTGGTACCCAGTTATGACATGCTTCATGGCCAGCTGCAGGTGGGGCAGCCAGCAGGTCCCACCCACATGAGTAGGTATGTGTGTCTCTTGGCCAAGTGCAGCATATGCCAGCTTCAAGTTACTCCTATTCAATGGACTATTGTGATAGAATAGATAAAGGTTGATTAGGAGTGAAGACAGTGTAGAGTGGAAAGGACTTGAGTGCATCTTTGTAAGCTAGTTCTAGACAATGCAAATAACGGTGAACAGCTTGTAGACATCCCAAGTGTAACTAGCCGGTGCTTCATCCAGTCATCCTCAAATCCAATGTACTTGTCCATGAACTTGTGCATTGATCATCACTGAGCCTAATTGAAAGTGCATCTGCCTTTCCCACGTGTTCCACTGCAAGAAACCTACATGTAACACTTCCTTCAATAGCAAATCTGATGTAAAGTATTTCTGCTGCCTGGATGGAAGTATCTCTGGTACCATCAGATATGGGGGAAATGTACTTAGACTTTCTGGCCAGATTTGTCAGGTGCTTCTGCTCCACCTGTGCTGTAGCACTGATGAACTTCTGGGCCTGTTTGTTGTTGCGGTACGTGCTACCAATGTCCAAACCTTTCATTTCGTCCAAGTATATCTGTATATGGCCGGCTATGCTTTGCAATTGCATGACATTTTCTGAATAGCTTTTCCAAACAATCTAATTGAAGCTTGTTGAGCTTTTGGAGCATCACCTCTGCCTGGCTGGCACCCTCTGGCAAGTTTATGGCATTTTCTCATCCCACACCTTTTAGGTGAGCCTTCGATCATGATATTTGACAGATTCAAGTTTGAAGTTGTCAGTACTATCCTTAAATATGTTCTTGTTTCCTGCTTTCCCTGATAAGGACAAATAACGATGTTTCCTGCACACAGTACAGTATGTCCTTGCCATCATCATAAGCCAGACACTTTGCCAAACAGTGTTAAACTTTCTGGAACGTCTTTCACGATCATAGTGTCGATCTCTTTCTCGTTTCTTGTTGGTTGCTTCCTCAGAGTTGTCTGGCTCCCTTGTCCTCTTTTCTCCTGGCTTTGTCACTCCTTTTATTTACTTCCACATGTTTGACTTGTAGGTGTTTGAACATGAAAATCAACAATTGAACCCTAACTCAACAATATCACACTCTATATAATATATGTTTGCTCAACTAACTGTGTAGCTTATTTATGGTCTATGCAACTGTGTTTAAGGATTTATACAAAAGCTTTCTTGTTTGTGGCTAAGTTTGTATCCCCCCCCAATACCACATGTTCCACTTCAACAAACCTACCCAATACTGAATGGCCTATCCGTAACTCCATAATATCACTCTCTATATAATGTTAGCTTATATCCTAACTTAAAAGAGGACTGATACAATTTTTCCCATTTTTACCACTTTAAATTCTAGTTGATAAACAATATGCATTTGCTTATAAACCACAAAGTGTTTTATATCTGTTTCAGAACAACCTCAGCTAAAAGCTATATGCATGTATAATGTACTTATAAGAACATAGAACATAAGAAAGTTTACAAACGAGATGAGGCCATTCGACCCATCGTACTCGTTTGGTGTCCATTAATAACTAAGTGCTCCAAGGATCCTATCTAGTCTGACTTTAAATGTTCCCAAATTTTCAGCTTCTACCACATCGCTGGGGAGTTTGTTCCAGATTGTGATTACTTTCTGTGTAAAGAAGTGTCTCCTGTTTTCCATTTTCAATGCCTTGAAGCCGATTTCCATTTGTGTCCCCCGGTGCGTGTGTCCCTGCTGATCTGGAAAAGCTCCTCTGGTTTGATGTGGTCGATGCCTTTCATGATTTTGAAGACTTGGATCAAGTCCCCACGTAGTCTGTTCCAGGGTGAAAAGGTTCAGTTCCCTCAGTCTCTCCGAGTAGGACTTTCCCTTCAGACCTGGAATAAGTCTGGTTGCTCTCCTCTGAACTGCCTCTAGAGCAGCAGTATCTTTCTTGAAGTGTGGTGCCCAGAACTGTACACAGTATTCCAGATGAGGTCTAACTAGTGTATTGTACAGTCTTAACATTACTTCCCTTGTTTTAAATTCTACACTTTTGACAATATACCCTAACATTGTTTGCCTTTTTTTTGCCTCCCCACATTGTTTGGATGGGGAAAGTGAGCAGTCCAGATAGACTCCTAGGTCTTTCTCATGCATTACTTCATCTAGTTCTATTCCTCTCATAGTGTAATTATAGTGGATATTTTTATTACCTGCATGTAATACCTTGCACTTGTCCACATTGATTTTCATCTGCCAGGTGTCAGCACACAACTGAATATTAATTCCCTTAGAATTGTATCTGCTGATCCACCTATTTTGGTATCATCTGCAAATTTGACAAGTTTGCTAACTATCCCAGAGTCCAGATCATTAATATAGATTAGAAAAAGCAAAGGCCCTAGTACTGATCCCTGTGGAACTCCAATAACAACCTCACTCCAGTCAGAAACAACTCCTCTACTTGACACCCTTTGTTTCCTATACATCAACCAGTTCATAATCCATCTACTTACATTACCCTGAATGCCTACAGCTTCCAATTTGAGGATCAGTCTTTAGTGTGGAACCTTATCATAAGCTTTTTGGAAATCGTAAGTATATCATATCATATGCTTCCACCTGATCTACAGCTGCAGTTGCATGTTAAAAAAAAAAATCTAATAAATTAGTAAGACATGATCTGCCTCGTCTTAACCCATGTTGACCATCTCCAAGAATATGGTTTCCATTAAGATGCTCCTCTATGTTCTGTCAAATAATTTTTTCCAACATTTTACAAGTGATGCAGGTGAGACTGATTGGTGTGTAATTTCCTGGCTCAGTTTTGTCCCCTTTCCTGTGGATTGGTATGACATTTGCTGTCTTCCAGTCAGTTTGCACATCCCCTGTTCTAAGTGTCATTTGGAATATTTGAGTTAGTGGCCTATAAATAATTTCTGATAAGTACTGTTGGAAATATCCCATCTGGCCCAGGTGATTTGTTTGTTTTTAATTCTGCTAATCCCCTTTGTACATTCTCCTCATTAATCCTGATCTCTCTTGGGATTTGACTGGACTGATTGTTAACCTGTGGCATGTTATCTGTTTTTTCTTTTGTGAAAACTATGAAATACTCATTTAGAACATTTGCCACATCTTGTTCATTTTCCAAGATACTTCCATTTTTGCCCTTTAGCTGTTTCACTTCCAGTTTCACATGACCTCTTGCTGTTGTAATATTGAAAAAAGCTCTTTGCATTAGTTTTAGCTCCAAGAGCTATGTTTCTTTCTATTTCCCTCTTTGCTTTCCTGATCCCTTTCTTAAGATCTCTTTGCAGCTCAACATATTCTATGTATTTTGTTTCGTCTCCATCCCTTTTGTATACTCTGATGGCCGCCCCTTTTCTTTTCCTCAGTGGAGGGATAGGGGAATCCATATTCTTGGTGTTGTTTTTAAAGATGGCTACTTCTACGCATTCCAAGATCTAAAATTGCAATATAACCTGCTGGGTATCCTCTTTCTTTCTTTTTTTTTTTTTTTTTTTTTTTAATCTCCGATTGTATTCTTCAATGCGTTCTTATGGGGTGCCCTGCGGAACTAAGTTACAGAGGCAAACACTATATGATCTACTAGACAAGAGGGGCAATACTAGAGGTATGGTTTCCTCGCTCTACTTTTTTTTTTTTTTGGACAGCCTCCTACAAGCCTTTGTCAATATACACCATTTGGACTAGGGACCTCTCTGTTATTGATGATGGGATTTCTTGGGATACTGTTTGGGCTAACTTGAGGAGAGCCTCTAGGAACCCTAATCATCAGCTTATTCATTTTATTCACAGGACATATTTGACCCCTCGCATATGATTTCTCATGAATCTGGGTCCTACCTCTAGTTGTGTGCTTTGTCCACAGGGTCCTGTCGGTACCTTTTTACACATGTTTTCGGAATGCTCTGATTCTGTGGTTGTGTTCTGGAGACGAGTCTCTTCAACATTATCAAATTCCTTGCTCTTCCCAAGTGTTGCTCCTGAATGATGACTCGTCTCTGAATTTAACGCTACAGCAGAAGTGTATATGGTTTGCTGGCCTCACTGCTGCCAGGAAGATGTTGGCTCTCCGTTGGCGGCCTCCTCATTCTCTTCCCTGTCTTCACTGGGTCAGGTCTTTTCTGGACATTGTTAATTTGGAGCTCTCTACTGCGAGGGTCCATGGAGCCGGGGTGGAGACGGCTGGAAGATGGCTGCTGATTCTATTGCATCTCTGATTTGAGGTGTTTTTTGTTGTTGTTGTTTGTTTATTATTATTTTTAATAGTAGTACTCTCTGTGCTGATTCTTTGTGGTCTTTTTGGGAAGGCATCTGTGAGGGTGAGGGGAGCGGGATGAGTGTGGGTGTTGGGAGAAGGGGATTGTTCTTCTGTCTGAGGGTAGGGGTCTTACGTTTGTCTTTGGGAGGAAAGGTAGGAAACTTTAGAAAGTGGGAAGCTTTTGAAGTGTGGTTTGTATGTTGTGTCCTGTGAATTTTATTCCTCAATAAAACATTGGTCACAAAAAAAAAGAAATGTCAATACAATTATTAGACATAGAGATGACAAAAATTAAGAAATGCAGAGAGAGGCACTTCAGCTTAGGGAGGAGAAAGATCAGCTTGCTTTGGCTAATGCTAAGTTAGAGCAGAGCATTGAGGTGCTAAAGGAAGAGATACAGAAGCAGATGCATAGTAAAAGAAAAGAGACCATGAAACTTATTTACTATAAAATAAAATCTGCAATGGATGGTGAACAGAGCTTAAGTGTGGCAGACAAGGTTAGAGAGTTAAATGAAGAGGTGCTGTTCTAGCAGGACAAGTATGAAGAAGTGAGGGGAGAGTGGCAAATAGATACATGGATGAAATGTATATATGGACTTAGTTGCTAATATGGGAGTTAGCATGCATAAGGCATCTCGGGTTTTTAAAGTAGTTTTTAAAAAACTGGGTTGTACAAACAAAGACTACAGAGAAATGGTTCAGGACATAGTCAGAAGTGGGGTTTGTGACTTGAAATGTACATTGATTTAAAAAAAAAAAAATAATAATCCCCTCCCAGGACGATTTAGGTGGATCCAACTGGGCCATCAATTACAAAGTATTAATTATTTGAGAAACGATTTGAGAGAAAGACATGGGGTGTTTTTAGCTGCGTAGCTGAGATTCTGCTGAAAGAAACCATGTGCAGTTTGTTTACATTGCACACCTGGTTTTAGAAATTCAGTGTGCAATGCAGCACATGGGGCTGGAATTGCCCAATGGAGAGGATGTCACTGTGTGTCATGTGCCATGGAGATCTGCTTTTTTTAAACTAGCCAATCAAAAAAAACCTGTGTCAGGCAGTGGAATAGATCAGCTGATCAGTGTCAGCTTACAGACTGAGCAGCATCAGAGAGGGAGGAGGAGGATGAGAGAGAGCTGTGTGTAAAACCTGGCCATTGTCGGAAGTTAATTTATTATGGGAGGAGCAGAGCAATTTGTGGGTTTGGTTTGTTTCGTTTTAAAAATAAAGACCGAAAAACAACACTACAAGCGATAGAGACTGATGTGGAAAGGACTTTTGTGTCCATTTTATTCTTTATGCTTTACATGATTGGAGACCGCTTAATAGATACACTTTTCTGTTAAGAGATATTAAGAAGAGCTAAAATGTGTATAGACAACATTGTATTTAGACATGCATTACGTTACAGATTTGCAACTGCAAATGACACTTTTTGCCGTATTATTTTTAATTTACTTAGACGATGCCCTTAACCAGGGCAAGTTACAGTTGAAACAAAATACACATTTCACGATTAATCATACAGTAACAGCAGCTACAATATAGCGGGTTTAATTTAACTAAAGTGTGCATGTTTCAGTCATGGTGTTTATCAACGCATTTATAAACCAGTCCTTAATATTTTAGAGGGAATCCCAGATCTGCTGTATTTATTTATTAATTGAATCATTTAACTTGTAAATGGACACACGTTAACTAAATAGTGTTCGCCTTCATGCTGATTGTCTCTGCATGGCTGTTATACATCAGACTGCAGATATTTATTTTGTTGAGGAAAAAGGACTGAAAAGGGATTTTACTTAATTTTATTCATGCATATTTTTATTTTGAAAAAAGATTTGATCATTATAATTGTTTTGAATCTTCTACCTCAGATTTGTGAAATGATCCACTGTTTTGGCAAGTATTTCTCACGTTCTGACCATAAAGAATAGTTTAAAACCACAATTAACCGTCTGGTTTCTTCAACTTTCATTCAGGAGCAAAAATCTGCCTTTTAACTTGAAAGAAATAATGATTTGACATTTATCGTGATAATTATCTATTGACTGATGTGATTTTTATCGTGATAACATTTTTGGCCATATCGCCCTCCCTAGGGGAAATAATAAAACAAGAATTACAATTGAATAAATGTTCCCTAACAGAGATGCTCTATTGGGTTGAGATCTGGTGACTGTGGGGGCCAGTTTAGTACAGTGAACTCATTGTCATGTTCAAGAAACCAATTTGAAATGATTGGACCTTTGTGACATGGTGCATTATCCTGCTGGAAGTAGCCATCAGAGGATGGGTACATGGTGGTCATAAAGGGATGGACATGGTCAGAAACAATGCTCAGGTAGGCCGTGGCATTTAAACGATGCCCAATTGGCATTAAGGGGCCTAAAGTGTGCCAAGAAAACATCCCCCACACCATTACACCACCACCACCAGCCTGCACAGTGGTAACAAGGCATGATGGATCCATGTTCTCATTCGGTTTACGCCAAATTCTGACTCTACCATCTGAATGTCTCAACAGAAATTGAGACTCATCAGACCAGGCAACATTTTTCCAGTCTTCAACTGTCCAATTTTGGTGAGCTTGTGCAAATTGTAGCCTCTTTTTCCTATTTGTAGTGGAGATGAGTGGTACCCGGTGGGGTCTTCTGCTGTTGTAGCCCATCCGCCTCAAGGTTGTACGTGTTGTGGCTTCACAAATGCTTTGCTGCATACCTCGGTTGTAACGAGTGGTTATTTCAGTCAAAGTTGCTCTTCTATCAGCTTGAATCAGTCGGCCCATTCTCCTCTGACCTCTAGCATCAACAAGGCATTTTCGCCCACAGGACTGCCGCATATTGGATGTTTTTCCCTTTTCACACCATTCTTTGTAAACCCTAGAAGTGGTTGTGCGTGAAAATCCCAGTAACTGAGCATATTGTGAAATACTCAGACCGGCCCGTCTGGCACCAACAACCATGCCACGCTCAAAATTGCTTAAATCACCTTTCTTTCCCATTCAGACATTCAGTTTGGAGTTCAGGAGATTGTCTTGACCAGGACCACACCCCTAAATGCATTGATGCAACTGCCATGTGATTGGTTGGTTAGATAATTGCATTAATGAGAAATTGAACAGGTGTTCCTAATAATCCTTTAGGTGAGTGTATATCTATATATATATATATATATATATATATATATATATATATATATATATATATATATATATATACACTGATCAGCCATAACATTATGACCACTGACAGGTGAAGTGAATAACACTGATAATCTCGTCAGTGGGTGGGATATATTAGGCAGCAAGTGAACATTTTGTCCTCAAAGTTGATGTGTTGGAAAAAAAAATAAAAATTGGGCAAGCGTAAGGATCTGAGCAACTTGGACAAGGGCCAAATTGTGATGGATAGACGACTTGTTCAGAGCATCTCCAAAACTGCAGCTCTTGTGGGGTGTTCCTGGTCTGCAAGTGGTCAGTACCTATCAAAAGTTGTCCAAGGAAGGAAAAGCGGTGGACCGGGACAGGGTCATGGGCGGCCAAGGCTCATTGATGCATGTGGGGAGTGAAGGCTGGCCCGTGTGGTCCGATCCAACAGACGAGCTACTGTAACTCAAATTGCTGAAAAAGTTAATGCTGGTTCTGATAGAAAGGTGTCAGAACACACAATGCATCGCAGTTTGTTGTGTATGGGGCTGCGTAGCTGCAGACCAGTCAGGGTGCCCATGCTGACCCCTGTCCACTGCCGAAAGCGCCTCCAATGGGCATGTGAGCATCAGAACTGGACCACGGAGCAATGGAAGAAGGTGGCCTGGTCTGATGAATCACGAGTTCAAGGTGTTGACTTGGCCTCCAAATTCCCCAGATCTCAATCCAATCGAGCATCTGTGGGATGTGCTGGACAAACAAGTCCGATCCATGGAGGCCACACCTCGCAACTTACAGGACTTAAAGCATCTGCTGCTAACGTCTTGGTGTCGGATACCACAGCACACCTTCAGAGGTCTAGTGGTGTCCATGCCTCGACGGGTCAGGGCTGTTTTGGGACCTACACAATATTAGGCAGGTGGTCATAATGTTATGGCTGATCGGTGTATATACAGCTCTGGAAAAAATTAAGAGACCACTGCAATTTTTTTCTAAATTCAGCATGCTCTACATGTACGGCAGCCATTCCATTCCATTCATTTTTATTTGGAATTTGGTAGTAACAGAAATGTTCATTTTACCCAAACACATACCTATAAATAGTAAAACCAGAGAAACTGATAATTTTGCAGTGGTCTCTTAATTTTTTCCAGAGCTATATATATATATATATATATATTACACACTGTCACGGTTCCCCAGTACTCACCCTCTCTCTCCACTAGAGGCCGCTATCACCCTGTCTTTCTCTGTACCTTCTCTCAGCTCCTGTCAATCAGTCTATTAACATTCTGGTCTCCCATGTGCACTTGTTCACTCTCCCTATGTTCCTATTCTTCCTGCACCTTCCCACCTGGTTTCCTGTGGCGTATATAATCCCCTCATTTCCCTCACTAGTAGTCACTGCAATCCTGAGCCTTCTTCCCGTGTCCTCTCCTAGAGTCCTGTATCCCCATGCCTGGTATCCGTATTTCCTTGAACCTTCGCCTGACTTTCCGACCACGACTCTGTCTATCCCTTGTTGCCTTGTTTCCCCGATCCTACGACCTGCGTCTATGACCTCGACCACGTCTCTGTCTCGCCTCCATTGCCCTGATCCGCCTGCTCCCGACCCGCGCCTGTCCGACCACGCACTGCACTTGAGTTCCCTGTTCCTGTGCTCCCCGAGGTGCAACCGTGACACACACATAATTTGTCATATAATATATATATATATACATACACACTCACCTAAAGGATTATTAGGAACACCTGTTCAATTTCTCATTGATGCAATTATCTAACCAACCAATCACATGGCAGTTGCTTCAATGCATTTAGGGGTGTGGTCCTGGTCAAGACAATCTCCTGAACTCCAAACTGAATGTCTGAATGGGAAAGAAAGGTGATTTAAGTAATTTTGAGCGTGGCATGGTTGTTGGTGCCAGACGGGCCGGTCTGAGTATTTCACAATCTGCTCAGTTACTGGGATTTTCACGCACAACCATTTCTAGGGTTTACAAAGAATGGTGTGAAAAGGGAAAAACATCCAGTATGCGGCAGTCCTGTGGGCGAAAATGCCTTGTTGATGCTAGAGGTCAGAGGAGAATGGGCCGACTGATTCAAGCTGATAGAAGAGCAACTTTGACTGAAATAACCACTCGTTACAACCGAGGTATGCAGCAAAGCATTTGTGAAGCCACAACACGTACAACCTTGAGGCGGATGGGCTACAACAGCAGAAGACCCCACCGGGTACCACTCATCTCCACTACAAATAGGAAAAAGAGGCTACAATTTGCACAAGCTCACCAAAATTGGACAGTTGAAGACTGGAAAAATGTTGCCTGGTCTGATGAGTCTCGATTTCTGTTGAGACATTCAGATGGTAGAGTCAGAATTTGGCGTAAACCGAATGAGAACATGGATCCATCATGCCTTGTTACCACTGTGCAGGCTGGTGGTGGTGGTGTAATGGTGTGGGGGATGTTTTCTTGGCACACTTTAGGCCCCTTAGTGCCAATTGGGCATCGTTTAAATGCCACGGCCTACCTGAGTATTGTTTCTGACCATGTCCATCCCTTTATGACCACCATGTACCCATCCTCTGATGGCTACTTCCAGCAGGATAATGCACCATGTCACAAAGGTCGAATCATTTCAAATTGGTTTCTTGAACATGACAATGAGTTCACTGTACTAAACTGGCCCCCACAGTCACCAGATCTCAACCCAATAGAGCATCTTTGGGATGTGGTGGAACGGGAGCTTCATGCCCTGGATGTGCATCCCACAAATCTCCATCAACTGCAAGATGCTATCCTATCAATATGGGCCAACATTTCTAAAGAATGCTTTCAGCACCTTGTTGAATCAATGCCACGTAGAATTAAGGCAGTTCTGAAGGCGAAAGGGGGTCAAACACAGTATTAGTATGGTGTTCCTAATAATCCTTTAGGTGAGTGTGTGTGTGTGTGTGTGTGTGTAATATATATATATATAAAATCAAATAACAACACGAGTAATAGTAATTTTGCAACACATGCGCTCTAAAATAGTATAGATTCACATCTGGTTTTATAGTGCTGTATTTAACATCTGTCCTTGCTAGACCGTTACATTTAGTTGCCATGACACTTACAGCATTGTATAATGTAACTATTCAAAATGTTTATCCTGGCAATATGCATATGTATGGCCAGGCGGACTGCTTAGCTTGAATACTGCTGCATGGGAGTGTGTGTGTGTGTGTGAAAATCTGTATTGACTTGTTTGTGTGTAATTCAAGCCATTTCATTAAAACTCGGTAACTTTATTATTTTGTTAATTCGCTTCCATTGCTTTTAAAAAAATGTTAATACAATGAGCGTAACATTCAAGATCGTAATTCCACGAACTTGTCTATTAGTAAAATAAACTTGCAACTTTATAAGCAGTTGCATCTCTTGTTTAAGGACCTCAAAACTACTAATTTACTAACTTTTACACAAATTATTCAATAGTAACAGACCACATAGACTTATTTGCTCCCTCATTTTCCCGCCTTACTTTTATACATGAAGACAGCGATTGGCCCAATAACAAATGACTAAGGGTCTTCTGCAAGTTATTGAGCACATACAGATAGACAGGCATTTCCTGCAAAGTGATTAGCTGCAGGGCTCTACAGTGCGAGCGTTTTACTCCCATTTGCGATTATAAATAATGTTGTGCGAGTGTGAAATACAATTTGGGCGCGCAGTGCGAGTAGGAAATGTAGAAATGAAAAATGAGAGAGAAAACTACAAGTCCCTTGATTGACGTTCATGCCCCAGTATTGCAGCGGTTAATTTGGCACGATATCCAGTCACCTACTAGATGGAGTTAGCCTCCTCCTCATTAAAACGCACTTACAGATACAATACAGTACTCCGCGACAGCGGGGCTGCAACAACTTTGCGATAACATTGATTATTAAAATCTACTATAATCTTAAAATTATTAATTATGATTAATTTATCGTCGTTTAATTTGGTCTACCTGGGGCACAACCTTGAGAGATGGCGAAGGCAGCAGCTACATCCTTGGAAAGTATAGGAGCACTTCACTTTGAATTTACACTGAAGACATTTTGCTGCAACATGTGCACAGCTGAACTGGCGATCACGACAATGACATGGAACACTGAAGAGAGACGCATTGGAGCCGATTGCAGAATGGAGACGCTCAGCTGCTGTAGACTGCTGCCTCTGGACCCGAGAAGTTGTCCGTCAAGGATATTGCAGATTGGATCAGTTTAAAATGCACGAAGTACTCAGCCTTTCCCGTTATGTGAACTCATGTGCGTCTAGCAAGCTCCTCCTGTTTCTTTACCTCCTCAACTAAATTATTATTATCATTGTTATATATGTTATAAATATTATAAAAATATGCAAAACAGCAGGACAGTACAGACAGACACAAGATAAGCAAGAAAACAAGCAGGTAGGTTCGCCAATGAAGGAGAGCAAGCAATAAAAAGTCTGAAAAGATTATTTTTAGACTTGTAACTAACAGATCCTTAAAAACTTTTACCCCAAAAGTGATTAAGACATTTCTTTAAATGTGTAGGGTGCTTCTCAGAGCCTCTGGAAGTGCATTGCACAGCTGTTGCGCATTATATTATATGATCAAACTAGTGCCATACATATGGAATTCAAAATATAAATATATATCATAAACGAAAAAACGTTTGAGTTTCCAATGGCGCTGCTGTGTGTGCGTGTATTTGCACAGGGACATGCAGAAGTGTGGTGCAGGGGTGCCCATTATCTTTCCCTTGCCATTTTTTCCCCCGAAGTCCCATATATGACCCGACTGCCCCCCCCCGGACCGCACTTCGCTAGCTGCCCTCCAACCCACCCCCCCGCCGAATGAATTGCCCCTTTTTTGGTTTGAGCCACTGCCCCCTCAAGAGGCTCCTATGGTACAGCACTGTATTTTAATGTCTTGGAACATTGTTGCATTTGTTTTTCATGTTAGCATTAAATATGAACCATTTATGATGTGCCACTAAATTTGATTTATTTATTTATTTATTTATTTATTTTTTGAGTGTGCTGTGCCCCTAAATTTAGTACTGTGACTCTAAAGCTGCATAAAACATTTACTCCACCCACATTCAATGGTTTCCGGGTTTGCAGCTATACATGCTCGATACTCGCGATAAGTGTTTTGCATTTCGCCCAAAATATATCGAGTATATTGCAAAAACTCTATATATCACCCAGCACTACGACAAATATATTATTGATAATATGCATCTACTACATTACATCAGCTACTGAATAGCTATTTTTTTTCTTTTTTTTTTTTTTCTTTCATGCCTTTTCTCTGCTGAGTCTCAACAAATCAAAAAGGCACAATTTAAATTAACTTTAAACTTTAAACTTGAGAACCAAGGCAGATTTCCTTTGTGGTATTTGCTTCAAAGTGAGTCGGAGCACTGCAGGTAAATTAGTTGAAATTGATTTTGCTATGAGTTAAAAGTTGAACTTGTCCACTACTTCTCGGTCAGCTGAAAATGGGTTGTGGTCAGCGATTTGTTACTCAATTAAATATTTGAGCTTCCGCACAACATAAGAACATAAAGTTTACAAACGAAAGGAGGCCATTCAACCCATCGTGCTCGTTTGGTGTCCATTAATAACAAGTGATCCAAGGATCCTGTCCAGTCTATTTTTGAATGTACCCAAGTTTTCAGCTTCAACCACATTGCTGGGGAGTTTGTTCCAGATTGTAACAACTCTCGGTATGAAGAAGTGTCTCTTGTTTCAGAATATGAAGTGAATGCAATGATCCTGCTGCTGCTGGCAGGCAGGAAAGTGACAGAGATCACTTCAATCCAGTTGCATATTATAATAATATTTCTTAGCATAGAACAGTTTTGTCTAATTTGAAAATATGAAATATGGCTGGTGATGTCAGACACAAACTCGTCTTATGCCTTAAGCCAAACATTCAGATAATTAAGGTGGGCAGTAAGGAAAGCAAGATTATTAAGCCCCTTAACATCCTCTAGGGGGTCTTGGGCCCTTTTCAATATAGCTTTGATTGCCAGCAGCTGCAAGACCAACATTTCTATAAAGTTCATGTGTGTGCATCAGTTTCTTCTAAATATCTTTGAATTTGATATGGAGGCATTTATTATGTTTGCGAAACCTAATTCTTTCCCACACGGACTGTACTCCTGTATAATGCAGTGAAACTGAATGAGCAGCTCCTCTCAATTGTCTAAACACATTTGCTGTGTTTAGTTATTTTACAATTTTTAATGTGAAATATGCACCAAATTATTCTAATGCTAAGCATGCATATTCTTCTTTGTTCTATTAGTTGTTTTACGGTGAACATGTAAAACATTGTGTAGTTTTTAATTATTTTTTTCTTCTCCCCACGTCATGTTTCTGCTTGGTGCTTCCTGTGCTCCTTTTTAAAGAAAAACTCCCAAGGTATGTAACTGGCCTTTTTTTGGTAAATATTATTGGGTTAACAATTACACTGGTACTTTGGGCAGCTCTCAATATTACAGATTTAATGGCATTAGCAGGGCACAGTTGTAATGTATCTAGGATTTCCAAAGCAACACAGAGCAGTTATTACATAAGCCAGAGATTCCCAAACTGGGGTCCAAAAATATCATCAGTCACCACCCAAACAACCCCCCCCCGCTCTCATATTTTTACCGTCAGCACCCCCCGTAAGTTTTTACCATCAGGCCCTCACCGTTCTCGCATGATTTCCTGTTAGCAAAATCTGTACTTGAGACAACTCCTCATTTCCAATCACTCCAGGCCATCACAGCTTCTCTTTTCACCATACTTCAATCATCTCTTGAGTGTGTGAATCTTGAACAAATTTATGTCATCCAAATTATTCATTGATAATATAAATAATAATTTGTGTGAAAAAAATATTTAGGCTGAGTTGAGATCGATCTCAAGACTGAGGGTAGTATTTTAGCCATCTGCTGTTTTTCACTTTTTGTACTGGAGGTCTGACCTTGTGAAGACCTGCAGAGTGCTCTCTAAGGGGTTCACAAGTATAATTATGTTCCTGGTGTTCTCTTACCAAAATAATGCCGTAACATAAAATAACAATCAGCAGAACAAGTGAATTGTGTTTTAAACTTGTATGTTTCCTTTATCTTTCCAGATGGTTTAGTTACAGTGCAATTGGCCTAATTATGCATATGTGGCACAACACAACAGCCTCAAACACAAAGTTTTACAGTATAGTGACTGTTAGTGTCTACAAAAAATTTGGAACATCAACAATCCTTGGGTGGCAATGATCCGTCAGTCCTTGGGGTGTGGGTTAACTATTATTAGCCCTCTGTGGTGGGGTGCCTTGTCAACCCCTCAGAGTGATCTATTGCTGGAAATGTGTGCTCAGGTGCTGATCATGAAATGCAGGACATCTACTGCAGGACAGAATACAATTGTGCCAAAAAAAAATAGCCCTTTAGTGGTACCACTGATGAGCAACACACGTGCACAATGTCATTTCCTTTTGTTAGCACTCATCTGTATCTAAACGAAAATCCAAGTCCGTCCGCCATCTAGAAAGTACTGGCGATATCCCGCTTGCACAGGAGACCAGGGAAAGGAAAACTGATAGACTCCAATATGATCCTGCAAAGTTTTCATCCCTAACAATAAATGTTGACAACTAAAAATAACTGCAGCCCCATCACTAACTTTAAGATACTGGATTTTATCCACATGTTACAGAAACATCTCTGCTTCACTTGTGCAAGAGCATTAGTTTTAGATGCACACAACACAATTTAAATCTGCTGACATGTTTAACACTTTAGAGTTTCTTAGCTTTAAACAGCAATTTCCTAACCATTATGTTCTATCCCTTTTTGTTAATGACAGAAAAAAATATATAGATCACCATATTTAGTAGGGGTTTACACTCTTCTCTGATTTGCCTTCATAGCCACAGGTCTGTAACTTTAAAGTCGTCTTATAACTTTTAAGTCAGTTAAATACTTCATATTTCTTCTTTAGGGAGCACTGTATATTTGTGTATATATCTATATAATGTTGTATTACTTACACCCTCTTGGTCAGATACTAAATTTGTTTTTGTTTTGTTTTCACATCTACAGGTCTTTGCCTTTGACTATTGCTTTTGGTCTATGGATGAATCAAATGTTACACAATATGCAGGTGAGTCATATTTTTGTTCTTAGTGAAATCACTACCATAGGTGAGGCTGTTGTGGAATCTGTGCTGTCGGCACAGCAGTGATTAGCACAGAAAGACACTGTATGATGAGACGGGACCATTCAGAACACTTTATTTTCACGTTTACAGTTTGTATATTTCAAGCATACTCAAACCTTCTTTATTTTGCAGGTCAAGAAGTAGTATTTAAGTGCCTTGGAGAAGGGATACTTGAAAATGCATTTCAAGGATATAATGCTTGTGTCTTTGCTTATGGACAGACAGGTAACCTTATATTATCTTTTTTGGAGCCTATGGAAAGATAAGAGAGAGAGGGAAATAAGTAGTAGATTAATTGCATGTTTCCGTGACCAAACCATCAAGGATATTATTTAAAAACAAACATGACTGCTTGCAACCATGACTATCTGTTAGAAAATATAAGACACTTTCCAGTAAGTTACTAGTTAAAACTTGTTCTTATTAGGATTTATTTGCTCTTATTATGATTTCTCTACTCAGAGTTATCTGTGTGGCAGATGAAAACAATTTCTGCTGCCGTGGTAAATTCTTTGGGTAACGAACCGAAATTATCTATTAATACGTTCCTATTAGTACAGTGTGTCCTTGGTACCAGCGCTTCCATGTCTGAACTAATTACAAAGAAAACCTTTTGAAATTTTGTTTACCATGCTTTGTACTGTGTCTTTGATATAAACGCCTCCATGCTTGAACTAATTATAAAGAATACCTTATTAATTATCACTTCCCGTGTCTCGGAACTGCCCCAGACATATGCCAAGAAGATATCATCCAGTTTCGGGACTGCCCCGAAACTCCTTTGAAATCTGAATGTAGATCTATAAAAGGCTGTGTGAAACTTTCAATAAACGAAGATAAACAAACAGACTTCGGTGTCTGTGACTTTTTCTTTCTGAGTGCTCGTCTCCTGCTGAAAAGTCTCCACTGTTGCTGGAAGCGCTGACTGGGGTGCCTGATTCACTGGGACCCGAAGGGTTACTTCAATTGAAGTTTTGTACCTTAACACTATCCAATATAACAGTGCTCAAAACTGTGTTTAAAAAATCATAAAGACACTGAGGTGCATTTACCGTTTTAGGTTGATTTAGCTTTCTCCCAATGTAGAATGATGTATGTTTTTTTGCTGCCAAGATAATACATTTTAAGGAGATGTTTTATGGAAGTATTGATTTGGAGATGGAAAATATGGTGGGAATATCATTATAACATTTCAGGTAGTTTTTCAAATTTTAATTGAAGAATGTATTGACTGAGATTAGATGTCCAGAAAGTAGTTAAATAGTTATATTCACTCCTGCTGGTATCTGTGCATTCACATACATTTTGCATTAATCCTTCCATATTGTCATGCAGGTTCAGGCAAGTCATTTTCCATGATGGGAAATGGAGACCAGCCAGGCCTTATACCCCGTCTCTGCTGCTCCTTGTTTGAAAGGGTTTCAAAAGAAGACAAATCACACTCGTTCAAAGTGGAAGTTTCTTATATGGAAATCTACAATGAAAAAGTTAGGGATCTACTGGATCCCAAAGGGTAAGTGAAAGGTACAACCTAAACACACAAAAAAGAAATGCCCTTTTGTGACAAGTTTTTAACATCAGTCAAATTCATGATGTGCGGAAGGACGTTTGTTCTTGCTAACAAGTTATCCCTCTCCTCAGTATACTTAACTACATGTTAGCTAAACACAACATGTTCAATGGACAGGAGATGAGACCCTTTAAGAGATTTTTTTTTTCTCTATTTAACACATGCTAATATAGATAATATCCAGGTGTGGGCTGACACCTGGCAGATGAAATTCAATGTGGACAAGTGCAGGGTATTACATGCAGGTAATAAAAATGCCCACTATACTTACACTATGGGAGGAATATAACTAAAAGAAGTAAAGCATGAGAAAGACCTAGGAGTTGAGTCTATGTGGACTCTTCACGCTCCCCATCCAAACATTGTGGGGAAGCAATTAAAAAGGCAAACAAAATGCCAAGGGTATATTGTCAAACGTGTAGAATTTAGAATAAGGGAAGTAATGTTAAGACTGTACAATGTGCTAGTTAGACCTCATCTGGAATACTGTGTACAGTTCAGAAGTCTTTTAATCAGGCTGGCCCGGATAAAAATCAGACCGAACTCGTGTTCAAGCAGCTTTCTTACAGATCTCTTCCGGGTTTTACATTTTATATAGTAGTAAACAAAAGGTGAATAATGTCCAATCAGCAGAGGGCAGTGTCCCGGATGTGCACGTGGATTGGCTCAGCCCTCGCTCTTCTCTACTTCCTCTTCCTCCTTTGGAGTGTAGGGTTACCAAACACCGGGGGTGACGTCACCGATTCCTCCGCAGGGCATTCTGGGATGCACAAAGGACTGAGGGGGAGAGAGTGGTTTGACGTGTTTTGCACGTGGAACCAGACAAAGAGAAAAGTGGCTGTGCAGGGGAAGGGAAGAGTTGTTCCACGTGTTTTTACTCGTGGAACCAGAAAAGTGGGTGTTCAGGGGGAGAGAGAGACAGACAGACAGAACTATAAAACATTTTGCTTATTCCATTCCATTCAAAGAAATATATATATACATATTCATATACATTTGAATATTTATGTAGAGCTGATATGTCATTTATTGTATATAAATTTGACAAGACCTCAGGTCTTTCAAGGCAGTTCAGAGGCGAGCAACCAGACTTATGCCAGGTTTGAAGGGACTCTGAGAGTCTGAGGAAACTGAACCTTTTCACCCTGGAACAGAGGAGACTACGTGGGGACTTGATTCAAGTGTTCTAAATCATGAAAGGCATCAACCACATCAAACCAGAGGAGCTTTTCCAGATCAGCAGGGACACATGGACCTGGGGACACAAATGGAAATTGGGCTTCAAGGCATTCAAGACAGAAAACAGGAGACCCTTCTTCAAGCTCAAAATTAGGGAACATTTAAAAATAGACTGGATTGTATCCTTGGATCACTTAGTTATTAATGGTCGAATGGCCTCCTCTCGTCTGTAAACTTTCTTATGTTTTTTAAGACCAATGCTACATAAATCTAAAGCCCTCTTCCCTACACCAGGATTTCAACCACGTGAACTTTCTAATCTCTGCCTGTCTCCCTGGCCTGGCACGTGGTACTGGAAGTATTTCAGAGAAAACTATTGTGGGTGTTCTGCTCTTTAGTTTCTTTCCTAACTCTTTAAATTTGTCTTGCAGAACCTCTGCCCTACCTTTTCCTATGTCATTGGTTCCAATGTGGACCATGACCAGTGGATCCCCCCGGCTTTGGCCAATAGCCCATCTAGTAGTTTTGGGAGATCTGCAACCTGAGCACCAGGCAGGCAAGATAAAATGTGGGTCTCCTTATCACTAGAACACACTGTGTGATCTACACCTCTAAGAATTGAGTCTCCTACTATAACTACCTCCCTGTTCTGGGGTGAGTGTGCAGCATGGGTCTCTGGTGCTCAACTGCCCTCCCATCACCCTCTGAGCTGTCACTGTCCAACTCAGTATCACGCAGTTGGAACCTGTTGGGCATGTCTAGCTCTTGGGTTGTCTTTTGGGGTGTGCTTGCCCTTTTCATAAGGTTACGACCTATTGCAACCCAGCAGTTCTCCACACTTTCCTGCTCTATCCTAGATTTTGGTGTGCACACCATATTTCTCATTGGTTGGATGTCTAATTCTTCCATATCACTAATTAGTTCATCCAGAAAGGCAGTCATTCTGCAAACCTGACACTGTAGTGGCCACATGCTTGGTTTCTGTTCCCTAGCGCAGCTTTAAGTAGCTTTTGTCTACGTGCCACCAATTCACAGCTAACTGGCTCCACCTGGAGTTAAAACAAAATGAAGACTGCTAAGACTGGTCTGAAACTAGGAAAACAACAAGATGGCCGTCTCTCACCTGTACTGTCTTGTGTCTGTGTGTGGCAACTTGTAAATACCTCTGTTCCTTGTCAGTGTAGTTTACATTTATAGTCCACATTTGTATACATATCTCAAATGGCAATGTAATACTTCTCAATTGTATGCTTTGCTATTTAAGGTATTATATTGTAGTTTATTTAATTGTTGCATATGTGTAGTTTTCATGCTTGTGTTATGCAAGACATGGAGTGCTATTTCAAAACTCGGCCACATGATGGTGCTAGAGGTCTATTTTGGAATTTCTACAGGTATTTGTCTCAATATGAAAAGCTGTCATTTTGATGTGTGTACAGCTGTCATGTTTGTGATCCTATCGACTCAGCGATATCAACTATGTCAGATGTCTATGGAAAAGTTGAGCACAATAGGCCTTCCGTTTCTGTAGAAGGATTTACCGGAAGTGTAATTATGTGACACAACATGGCTACCAAACCACATGTCCACCGTACCATTCAACTGATCAACTTGTGTTTAACAAGTATGATAGGGTACCATACTAGTGTCATGTATGCAAAATTGCAGCACAGTGGGCCTTACGGCTGCAGAGAGGTAGTCACCGGCCATGGAAGGCACAGTACAATTTTTGCTGCCATACCATGGGTGTGATCTTGTTCATGTTCAGATGTCTTATAGTACATCATAAGTGAAGAACATTTAATAAGTATTGCATGAGTAGAGTAAGTTGTTTCAGAAATACAGGCTGTCAAAACGTGCCTGCAGGATGCAAAATGGCTGCCATGCAAATGTGACCAATGGTGATGAAACTCTCCACAATCAAGCATAACATTGGCATGTATTATTGTACCAAATTTGAGTTTTTGAATATGGCATATGAGTTTTTTTTATTTCTGGGGTCAGATTTCATTCTTTGAAAATATGCAAAATTTGCATACATATTTATTGGCTTGTGGTGGCCATGTTTTTACATGCAGTCACTTGCATTTTGCAAATTTGATAGTTAGCAGTCTCTATGTAACAAATGGCAAAGTCTGAGCTCACTGTTTCCTATAGTTCCGGAGCATTAACTGTTTTAATATGACAACGCATAAAATGCATGATCCAAAATGGCTTAACCATTTACCCCATGAGCTTCATTTTCTGGTTGTATTTTCACAGTATGGGCACGAATATATTTGTAGTTTCATGTGTCTACTGTATTCCAGTGTCTATAAAATGTGTAACATGTCTGATGCGGCGCAAATGTTTTTTTTTCATTGGCCCATGGCAACCATGCAGCTTGCCTTGATCAGTGTTGGTAGTACCCTGAAGTCACATCTGATCCAAATACTACATAGATTAGTAATACAAAACACATCACATACAGTAAACATAAAGCTGTGTCTAAACTACAGGCTTTTTCTTTGCACACCGGTGTGAAAAGCCATCTTTTCCTATTGAGTGGCAGGGAGCAGCGTCTCTCAAGGCTCAGCGGCTATTTGTAAAATTGTGACAGAGCCTCTTTTGAGAGTTTTGTTGAGGAAAGAGCATGTTCTTGAAATGAATGACAGGTGTCAGGAACTTGTCCACAAACTGAAGGCATGGCAGTCAGACAGCCAGAGTTTTGTTAGAGGAGATGTTCAATTGTTCGATGATGTAGAAGTGAGTGTGGAGCCTGTCCTTCAGAAACGTACAGAGGAGACAACTGTAGATTTTGACAGCATGACTGTACAGGTAGTGGAGTTAATTCTAGCTAGTTAAAATGTTTTGTAGGATGTTAGCTGATCACCTAGAGCATGGGCGGTATACTGAGGTATCAGCGGAGCTGCACAGTAAGCTGCAGTTTGCTCCAAAAACCAATGCCAGCCGTGAGAAGGATTTGGGGATTTTTGACAGGTTGTTGAGAGAGAAGACGAGCAGCAGGAAATGCTGTTCATTATTTTGTAATTTGACAAAAAGAGGTCAAATTACATGAAGGTAGAGCTACATGAACTTTTACAAATGTATTCTTCTTTCAGAAAACTTTGAAATAAAGTGACTAAATTAAAAGCCATGAGTGATTTTTATTTTCTGGGAAGAATTTCCTGCTGTTTTTAATGTATGTATTTGTGTTTAATAGTTTCTGAACTGTTTGCAATTATATTGTAAGCCATTTACAATCAGTGTGGTATTTATAAAACACTGATATAATTGTTTTGTTAGTGGTATAACTTAAGGTTGTGTATGCAATCCCGGTTTTCTGAAAAAGGAAGCACTGCCCAAGGGGGAGGGGTTTCTGCGCACTTCCGTGGGAACCCGATCAAAACGTCACTCTATCAAAGCTGCCATTGGCCCCTGCGCTCGGTCCCTTCCCACTTCCTGTTCTATAAAACGTGACGTCAGCGCAGGTTCGTCCTCTTTTGCCGGGAGCCTGGACTCCCGCGCGACCTTGCAACCCTTGGGCAGTGCTTCCTTTTTCAGATAACCGGGGTTGCATACGCAACCTATCGTTATCTTTCAAGTCGGAAGCACTGCCCAAGGGGGAGGGGTTACTGTATAACAAAACCTTCGCAAGGGAGGAGGCAGCGAGCTGATAAGGGAGCCTGCCCCGAGGTGCACCGCTAGGGGACCTCGGCAACACAACTCCAGACAGTAACCTCAGGGGCCCCATAGGGCCACACCTGAGCTGTCCAGGAGTGAGGTCCGTAGTCACACTCTACCAGGAACTGTCTGCAATCAGAATATACAAAGCGGGGCTACAGAGATTAACTCTCACGCCCTCCGCTTACAAGAGCAAGGCCGGCTGCTCTACTAGTGCAGCTAGGAGTGAGGCCGTAATCTACTTGCACAATGTCTGGCGCGGGCAATCAAGCACTTGTGCAGCCTCCACGCAATATCATGGCAGTGGACCCCTGATCCAATAGGAGCGGGGCCACAGACCCAATGAGAAAAATACAATATAATACATAGCTGGCTAGTCAATAGAGTAGCCGAGCTGAACAATATACAATACATACATATCGTGTGACAGCAAGACCTTCATGCTGTCAGCGTGCAGCACAAGAGCATCCAACTTGACTAAACAGTACACAGTGGAAGAGCTCCATTGTGCTGACAATTTAGATTTCATACAAACGAACTATATACACCACGGGGCGCAGGAACGAAGTCATGCACCGCCCATGGAACACAGGAGCAGTTGACGCCTGCTGGTTAGACCGGCTAACGCAGGGCAACATTAGCTCTACTTTGTAAAGAAAGGAACTATATTCACAGTGAGGCAGTGAAACTCAAGCGCCGTCAGCTGGGAACAGCGGCAGTGAACTCCATTCTATAATTTTAGAATGGAGCCACAGTCCTTCTGTTTAACACATAATACATATATACACATATATACATCACAGGGTGCAGGAGCTGGCTCATGCACCACACGTGGAACACAGGAGCAGTTGACAACTGTCGAATAGCGCAGCTAACGCAGGGCAACTACAGCTCTACCGTGTGAATAAATGAACTATGTACACAGCCGGGCACTGGAGAACTCAAGTGCCCTCCGCTGGAGGACAACAGCACCGGTCCCCTGCTCTGTCGTAATACAGCCAGAGCGGGCCACAGACCTGCTGACCAATACACAGAGCGGGGTACAGGGCAAACGCATGCACCACCGCAACACAATTACAATGAACGAACTATATACAGGGCGACCTCGTAAGGCAACATGCCTGTACTTCGCATGACAAGCCCCGGGAACACATCGACAGGGCTGTCTGTACATCCAGGAGCAGCTCGCGTGGGTGCTCGACTGGAAGGCATAGTCCGGTGGAAGGGAAAGACACGGTTCACCAGCTCCCTCAGGATGCACTTACAGGGGCAGACTGGAAAAGGAAAGGCAGGAGCCAGAGCCTGCAGGCTACTGGGGCTCGACTGCAGCCAACACCCGGTTCCCAATGGAAAGGACCGGTCCCTTCACATCCAACCTGTAGAAACGGGCAAATGTAAGCAGCGAGGCCCAAGCTGCAGCCGCACAAATGTCTGCCAAGGGGGCACCATGAAAAAGGGCCCACGATGTGGCAAAGCCTCGAGTCGAGTGGGCCACCAGGTGATCAGGCACCGGGGTCCCGGTAGACTCGTAGGCCATGGTAATGGTGTCCACAATCCAATGCGAGAGGCGCTGCTTTGAAAGCGCCTGGCCTTGTGTCCACGCTCCATAAGACACAAACAGTTGGTCTGAGCGCCAAATGTCCTTAGTGCGTTCCAAATAGCACCTGAGGGCCCGCACAGGGCAGAGCAGGTGAAGCCGACTCTCTTGCTCTGAAGCGAAGGGAGAAGGATGAAAAGCCATCAACTCAATAGGCCTGTTGACATGAACTGGAGACAGCACTTTCGGGAGGAACGCAGGGTTAGGCCGTAGCGTGACCCTGGAGCCATCTCCTGCAAAACGGACACGATGGGTGTACGGACAGGGCGTGTAACTCGCTCACGTGTTTTGCAGAGGTGATTGCCAGCAAAAATGCAGTCTTAAGTGACACTAGCTTCAGCTCAGCTGAGTTCAGTGGCTCAAATGGGGCCTGGGAAGGTGCGTCCAGCACTACATCAAGGCGCCATGCGGGCAGTGAAAGGGTTCGAGGAGGCCGTAGCCGTCAAGCTCCCTTTAGAAACTGCACAGCCAGAAAATGAGACCCAGGAGGCTCGCCATCAATCCTAACATGACATGTGGAGATGGCCGCCAGATTCACTTTGAGCGTGGACAGGGACTTGCCCTGGTCCAACAGCTCTTGTAGAAATTGAAGTATGACCCCGATGGGGCAATTAATTGGGTCTTGACCGCCGTCTTGGCACCAGGTGCTAAATGTCCGCCAGCGGTAGGAATACTGCGACCTCGTAGAGGGAGCTTTCGCTGACTGAATAGTGGCAACTACCGTGTCCGACAGACCCCAGGCAATCAATCGCTCCTGCTCAGGGGCCAGGCCCAGAGCTGGAGGAGGCCCGGATTGGGGTGCCAAAGCATGCCCTGCACCTGTGACAACAAGTCCGCTCTCACTGGGAGCTGCCAAGGCTCTCTGTGGAGGAGGGCGGCGATCAGGTCCGCGAACCAGAATCTGCAAGGCCACCGTGGGACTATCAGCAGAAGTGTCGCTCATTCTCTCCTGACCTTCTCCAGGACCACCGGGAGAAGGGGGAATGGTGGGAACACGTAAAATAGACAGCGCGGCCACGTGTGGGCTAGCGCATCGATCCATAGGTTTCCTGAGCGGTCTTGGACGGAGAAGTAGTGGGCAGTGTGTGGACTCTGCCAAGGCAAAGAGATCCGCCCTGCCGAACCGGCTCCACAGTTGTTGTACCACAAGCAGGTGGAGGCGCCATTCCGAGACTGGGGGGCCTACCCGAGAGAGGTGGTCCGCCGCCGTGTTGGACAGGCCTGGGAGGTGAACTGCTCTGATGGAGTAGAACCGTGGTTGCGCCCACAGAAGCAGACGGTGTGCTAGACAGTACAGTCTGCGCGACCGGAGACCTCCTTGCCTGTTGATAAAGGCAACCACCGCTGTGTTGTCCGTCCGGACCAGCACATGTCTGTCCGCTGACGGAGCGGCGGGGAGGAGGCCAGCGAAGACTCAGAAGAGAGGGAGGGAGCCCGGGGGCGTCGCTCCACTGCTCCTCCTCATCATTCGTGTGCATGTGCGGAGGGGGCAGCTGCCGTGGCACAGGAGGCGCGGCTGTCCCCAGTACTACCATCCTGGAGGAGGGGACGGAGGGGCTCGGGGAGAGTCCGGGGTCCGTGGGGGCCGAGGGTAGTAGACCACCAGCCGTAGCGGTATCTAAAACCGAGGCCTGCACGCACGGACCGGGAGGGCTAGCAGTGGTCGTTCTCGGTGAACCGAGAGAGCGAGATCTCCTACAGCCGCAGTTGTGGGCTGTAGTGCGGGCGCAAGCCGGCGGAGGAGCACCTCACGCGGGCGAGATCTCTTACGACACACCACGGCTCTGGCCGGGCCGCCGATTTTACTGCCGCTGCTAGCGCTCCTGCTGTGGAGGAAAAAGCCCTGTGGACAGAAAACCAACACAGCAAGCAGTCGGAATATACACTCACCTAAAGGATTATTAGGAACACCATACTAATGCTGTTTGACCCCCTTTCGCCTTCAGAACTGCCTTAATTCTACGTGGCATTGATTCAACAAGGTGCTGAAAGCATTCTTTAGAAATGTTGGCCCATATTGATAGGATAGCATCTTGCAGTTGATGGAGATTTGTGGGATGCACATCCAGGGCACGAAGCTCCCGTTCCACCACATCCCAAAGATGCTCTATTGGGTTGAGATCTGGTGACTGTGGGGGCCAGTTTAGTACAGTGAACTCATTGTCATGTTCAAGAAACCAATTTTAAATGATTTGACCTTTGTGACATGGTGCACTATCCTGCTGGAAGTAGCCATCAGAGGATGGGTACATGGTGGTCATAAAGGGATGGACATGGTCTGAAACAATGCTCAGGTAGGCCGTGGCATTTAAACGATGCCCAATTGGCACTAAGGGGCCTAAAGTGTGCCAAGAAAACATCCCCCACACCATTACACCACCACCACCAGCCTGCACAGTGGTAACAAGGCATGATGGATCCATGTTCTCATTCGGTTTACGCCAAATTCTGACTCTACCATCTGAATGTCTCAACAGAAATCGAGACTCATCAGACCAGGCAACATTTTTCCAGTCTTCAACTGTCCAATTTTGGTGAGCTTGTGCAAATTGTAGCCTCTTTTTCCTATTTGTAGTGGAGATGAGTGGTACCCGGTGGGGTCTTCTGCTGTTGTAGCCCATCCACCTCAAGGTTGTACGTGTTGTGGCTTCACAAATGCTTTGCTGCATACCTCGGTTGTAACGAGTGGTTATTTCAGTCAAAGTTGCTCTTCTATCAGCTTGAATCAGTCGGCCCATTCTCCTCTGACCTCTAGCATCAACAAGGCATTTTCGCCCACAGGACTGCCGCATACTGGATGTTTTTCCCTTTTCACACCATTCTTTGTAAACCCTAGAAATGGTTGTGCGTGAAAATCCCAGTAACTGAGCAGATTGTGAAATACTCAGACCGGCCCGTCTGGCACCAACAACCATGCCACGCTCAAAATTGCTTAAATCACCTTTCTTTCCCATTCAGACATTCAGTTTGGAGTTCAGGAGATTGTCTTGACCAGGACCACACCCCTAAATGCATTGAAGCAACTGCCATGTGATTGGTTGGTTAGATAATTGCATTAATGAGACATTGAACAGGTGTTCCTAATAATCCTTTAGGTGAGTGTATATCGCACTATACAAACACGACTATTATTTTTAAAAGGCTCTTCTTGTGAACAAAACTGAAACCGAAAGTGCAGCCGGACCTCCGGTGCGCGGACGGGACAGAATCAGGATTAGCTATCAATAATAACTAAATGCACACAAAACAGAGACGATGTGTAGTGAAAACGGTGGTGAACACCACTATGAAGTGAGCCAGTTATTTATTGATCAGTTAAAAAAATTAACTTGTGTTTGCAGTTCACACTACTTAACTGAAAATAAATATGTACTGAATATAATATTACATTATATTTTACTTACTGGTCTCATTTAATTACTATACTGTAGGAATGTTTTATTGTATTGTATAAATCAGTATTTTTGTTGCACTACTATCAACACTGCAAATCAATTTTAAAGTCCACACTTACAATTGTATGGTGCCCACAGCGCACAGCCGGAGCTCAGCGCTGCTCAGTCTGTATGAATGGCACGTGGCTGTGGCAGTGGAATGCAGGAGGATCAGTCTCTCTGCTCTACTGCTGCATTCCAATCTGAACACTCGTAGTGGTTACGCAGAGCTGCGTTTCGGTGCCATTTCTTGCCATACGCTGGACTCGCACCATTTGAGAATGTATTGGGGTGTAGTTCACACAAATCGATAAAAATGTATCCAACTGTCCCATCTAAACATGGCATGTAAAAAGACATGTATTAGGGTTAAAGTCACAATTTAGTTTTTTTGGTATTGCACATATCTAAGTTAAGGCATAATCTAACCATTTAAGTGTATAACAGCTTTAATTCATTCATTTAAAAATGTAGTAGTGTCATTCATGCCAATTTGTGGCACAGTTCTGGCACTGGAGGAGACATTAGGGAACGCAAGATGTCGGCCAAACCATGCGACCAATCAACTTCTGATTAACAAGCCTAATAGTGGGGTATAAGGTATGCATGAATACGAAGTGGTATATTCATGTGTCAGTTGGTTTTGGAGAAGAACATTTTTGTAGCATTTCACAATTTTGCCACTAAATGCAGTATGGCGGCAGCACCATGTGATCAGCACATGTAGTTTTCACTGCATTTGTAGGCATAAGTGATTTCTACATTTCTTGTGAGTTTTCGTGAATGTAATGTTGTTTTAGGGGCATCTGAAATTTTGATGGTTTGGCCATCTGATTTCTGTGTCTGCATCAATACTTATACTTGAAATTGAGTACTTCTCTCATGAACAGAGACCAATAGCAGCATTCAGTGCTCAGAGGTTCAGAGGTCGAAGGTTAGAGGTTGGTAGAGCATGATCATGTATTTGCACAAGCATTTGATATTGCATTTACGTTTTGTCTGGGAAAACGGCGTAAGAGGTATGACATGCATTTGGAAAGAGGGGCGCTGTTTCTCTATTTTCACAAATATATTATCATTTGAATAAAGTCCATCATAAAGTGGGGGAAGTTTTTGAAAATGCAATTGCAATTGATTTTTGCATTAATGTTTTAATATTGTCTGCGAATGTGCCTCCTTGTATATGAAAATGAAAAGGCAAATGGGATTATTGCATTTTTTCATTTTAAATTCGTCCCAAATGCGTGCATAAATGGAACATGATTATGCAGTTGTGAGATTGCATAATGATGTTCCATTTTGCATTTACATTTGAATTAAGTCCTCTATATGCTTCCATACTGTTCTGTCACCCCCTTGAATTTATATCCTTGTGATAAACTTCTGCCTCCCCCTATTCCAAATCGCTGTCATAACTGTCTACAATACTGAACAATGTTTACTAAGAATAGAACAGATTGTTTTTGCATAATTTTTATCAGTCTCAGCAGTAAAATGTTCAAAACATCCATCATTTGCCATTTTTTCCCATCTCCTAAGAGACAACTTATTTTATTTTTTAACCAATACTAATAATAAACCAAAACTGTTTATTTTAAAAGCTTTTTAATTGGTTAATACTCACAACAAACATTTCTGCTATTGGTTAAGACAGTGTGTTCCTATGTTCCTATGTGCACACTGTTTGCACTGTTAAGAAGTGAATGGCTTGCAGGCAGACATTAAAGATGTGTTAGCTGCCTACATTTAGAACATAAGAAAGTTTACAAACGAGAGGAGGCTATTCGACCCATCGTGTTTGTTTGGAGTCCACATCGACTCCTAGATCTTTCTCATGCTTTACTTCTACTATTCCTCCCATAGTGTAATTATTGTGGACATGTTTGTTACCTGCATGTAATACCTTGTACTTGTTCACATTGAATTTCATCTGCCAGGTGGTCGGCCCACAACTGAATATTATTTAAGTCACTTTGAATAACCTGTGCTGCCGAGATTGTATCTGCTGAGCCACCTATTTTATTATCATCTGCATATTTGTCAAGTTTGCTAACTATCCCAGAGTCCAGATCATTAACATAGATTAGAAAAAGCAAAGGCCCTAATACTGATCCCTGTGTCACTCCACTAACAACCTTATTCTAGTTCTCTAATCGACACCCTCTGTTTCCTATACATTAACCAGTTCATAATCCATCTACTTACATTACCCTGAATGCCTGTGCTTTTACATGATCAGCTGCAGTTGCATGTTCAAAGCATTCTAATAAATTAGTAAGACATGATCTGCCTCGTCTAAACCCATGTTGACTATCTCCAAGAATATGGTTTTCATTAAGATGCTCCTTTATTTTCTGTCTAATCAATTTTTCCAACATTTTACAAGTAATGCACGTGAGACTTATTGGTATGTAATTTCCTGGCTCAGTTTTCTCCCCTTCATTGTGGATTGGTATGACATTTGCTGTCTTCCAGTCAGTTGGCACATCCCCTGTTCTAAGTGCCATTTGGAATATTTGAGTTAACAGCCTATAAATAATTTCCCTAATTTCTTTAAGTACTATTGGAAATATACCTTCTGGCCCAGGTGATTTGTTTTTTTTTAATTTTGCTAGTCCCTTTAGTACCTCCTCCTCATTTATCCTGATCTCTCTTAGGGTTTGACTGGACTGGTTGTTAACCTGTGGCATGTTAACATCTTGTTCATTTTCCAAGATACTTCAATGTTTGCCCTTTATCTGTTTCTCTTCCTCCTATATTGACTTCATGCTGTTGTAGTATTGAAAAAGCTCTTTGCATTAGTTTTAGCTCCAAGAGCTATGTTTCTTTCTATTTCCTTTTTTGCTTTCCTGATCCCTTTCTATGCACTTCAACATATTCTTTGTATTTTGTTTCATGTCTATCCCTTCTGTATGCGCTATACAATTTTCTTTGTCTTGATATTTTTTTGCATAGTTCTATTAAACCATTTTGGCCAATGTTTTTTTGTCCTCAATTGCTAATTTTTGGTACAAATTTGGTACAAAATTTAAGAACAAAGTAGTATATTCTTAAAACATAACTATCCATTTTCGACTGAATCAAGGTTTGCTGTTCTAAAATTATAGACCATTGTTTTGACTTGGTCCTTGTTTTCTGGAAGTATGCCTCAAATCTAACCATACTGTGATCACAGTTTGCCATTGGTTCTCTAACTTGTGTCCCTCTTACTTTATCTTTGTCATTTGAAAATATAAAATCAATGCATGTGCTCTCTCTGGTTGGTTCCCTGACGAATTGAGTTAGAAAGCAGTCATTTACCATCTCAACGATTTCTATTTCTGCTTCTGTAGTCCCAACTGGGCTTTCCCAGTCTATGTTTGGGAAATTGAAATCTCCCATTGTAACAGCCACATCCTTGCTACGTGCAGTCCTGATTACATTGTACAGTGCAACATCTTTCTGAATATCTGAATTGGGTGGTCTGTAATACACTCCTTTCACTAATCCTCCAGATCTTTAATTCAAAAGTTTAACCCACAAAGATTGTTTCGTTACTAGGCTCTAATTTGAGTTCTTCTGCCTCAATGTCATTTTTCACATATAATGCTACCCCACCAACTCTTTGATTATTCCTGTCTCTCCTAAACTGTGTGTATCCTTTCAATTTGTATTCGTCCCCATAATTTTTTGTAAGCCATGTTTTCTGTCACTCCTACAACATCATAGTCACATGCCAGCACTGTGGCTTCTAGGTGTAACATCTTGTTCCTTATACTCCTGGCATTGAGGTACAAACATTTCAGGACTTTCCTGCTAGCAGTTTCCCTTTGTTTTATTTCCTTAGTGGAACATCTCCCATTGTCAGAGCTCCCTGCCCCCCTGGTCCCTAGTTTAAATGATTCTCAATTTCTCTGCACATACGCTCTCCCAAGCATTCGCCCCCTTATGTTTAGATGTAGACCGTCTGGTTTGTAGAGATCCCACCTATCCCAGAAGAAAGACCAATGCCTGATACATCTAAAGCCATTTTCCTTACACCATGATTTTAGCCACGTATTGAACTTTCTAATCTCTGCCTGTCTCCCTGGCCTGTCACGTGGTACCAGAAGTATTTCAGAGAAAACTACCATGGAGGTTCTGCCCTGTTGTAAATAGTTTAATGAAATGAAAGGATGCTGATCTGATAAGATACAGCCAAAATGTTGCCATAGACTAATTTTTTTAATTTATCATTACAGTTTTTGTTTTATTAGTAAGTACTTTCAGTAGGCCTAGGACTTTAAACTGGAGTTTTATTTTTTTATCTGGTATCGAATATCAGAAGAAATAATAATTGCTGATTAAAGTCCTATTATGTAGTGACCCCCCACACATACAACTCACAGCGGTCCAATCCTTTGAAAACAAGACCGAGTTGATGCGCAAGTTACCACAATACTTTAACTAATACGAATTCAGATTAGCGTTTAGGTTGATCTGCATGATCAAAAATGAAAATAGTCAACATGTATTTGCAAAGATAGGATAGAAACAAGCAGGGTGAATAATATTAAAAGTAAGAGTGAGAGGAGATCTATCTGATAGTCAAGTTTTGACTCGAGGCACAAAACATATATAATAACAAACAAATATTACGCTAGCCGTTCCTACTATTTAGATCCCATACACAACTAGGGTTTATGTAATTGTGATTTATCTAATTCTTGACTGGCACATGCAATATACTACCTGTGTGATTTACTGAGATTCAGTTATGCAGATATTCGATAGTGGGGAAGGCTTGCAGACTGCTTTGACTGGAGGACGATTGAAAAGCTTTCAGGTTTTTGGTGGAGAAGTTCTGGTTCTGTTCAGTCTTCCTGGATTTCATCTCCACTCCCAATTGTGCCACTCCTAATTGTGCCACTCTGAATTGCTAGTTTTAACTTTAGATTTTTATACATTTTAGACAAAAAGATTATAATCTCTTTCCTTCCAAATTTCTGATTGGACAGGTTTGGGGTAATAAAATTGAAGTTCGAATCGAAGCAGTCTTTGTCATTCCTCTCCCTTGATTCCTACAGAATGTGTACTGGGGGTGTGATGGCTTTGAGGAATGTGAAACATGGTTCAAATGTTACTTAGTTTCTAACTCTCTATATTTTCAAGTTTTAGTTCTATCAATTACATTTTCAAGTCCCTCAAAGTATGACCTTACAGTTGATGCCAAACAAGCCAGGTGTTCTTTCTCGGTAATATTGAATTTGAGTCTTCTTGGAATTCCAGGGGGGGCTGGTCTGATGCCCTTGTCAGTGGAGGATCAATTAGGATATGTACATAATTCTCTTACCAAATGTTAATGTTGCATTGTATGTGAAATATAAATAGTCCAATGGTTGTTTTGGCTAATGTTCTTTCTTTTAAGACCAAACATGGCTTGAGTGTCATTAACTTAGTTTTAAGTCACCTTTTATTGTTTGTTATCAAACTGAGGAAGAAGCTGGGTAACACTTCTGTTAGCAGCATGTAGTTTGTATTTGGGTTTGTTGTAAATAATATATATATTTTTTTAAATTGGTAAAATAAAATAATAATTATATACAATTATCAGCTAATTGTGCAGTAATTGCATTGAACTTGGTGCAGTCTGTTGGTCTTTTTCTCACCTCTCTAATACCTCTGTCACACCCACAACAGTTTACAGAGTTTGAACTTGAGTAATGCGTGCGCCGCAAGTTCATCACGGTCTGCGCGAGCTGTGTTGCAAGCTAGCTAATTAGCGGACATGAATAAAAACAAACAAATGTCGCTAGAGAGCTTCTTCGGAAGGGGTAAGGGAGATAAAAGGCCCGACGACGATGCTGATAATGCAGAGCCCGAGACTGCAAAAAAAAAGTATGGCTTTATTGCGACAGGTGACTCGCATGCTCTGTGTAATGTGTGGAGATATCTAACGAGGCAATGAAGCCCTCAAAACTGCTTCGGCACATTGAATCCAAAGCACCCTGCACTTAGAGACAAACCTGTTGAATTCTTTGAGCGAAGAAAACGTGAACAAGAAGGACAGAAACAAGTCTTGAAAGCCACCGCATCAAACGTGGCTGCACTTTTGAACATTTAAAAATAGACTGGATAGAATCCTTGGATCACTCACTTATTAATGGACACCAAACGAGCACAATGGGTCAAATGGCCTCCTCTCGTTTGTAAACTTTCTTATGTTCTTACGTCTCTAAGGGATGTGCACGCCCTTTTCTGCGGTTACGACCTATTGTAACCCAGCAACACTTTCCTGCTCTAAGGGCTCAACCTTCCTAGGTTATGGCGTGCACACCATCTCTCACATGGGCTGATTGACCAGTTCTTCCGGATCACTAATACAGCGCAGATCAACAAGCTGAGAAACATTCACAAATTAAATCTTCTTGGATGAGTTAATCCTGGAAGGCAATCATTATGCAAACCTGACACTGTAGTGGCCACATGTAGTTGTTGGTCCTCTAATTTAACTGCCTTGCAGCTTTTTTTCAGGATCACCTTAAATACCTTTGTGATGAGCTTTTTGCCACCAATTGACACCTCTCTGACTCACTTACTCCACCTCCACTTTCCTAAACTAGGTCACCTTTCCTTCAATCTTGTTACTCTAACACAGCAGCTGGACTGAATTAAGTACAATTTATGCATCTAGGAATATGATTCACTTCAATTAAGGCAAAACTAAAAACAAGATTAGAAATACATTCCTCCTACAGTAAGCATAGTGGTGAGCCACGTTAATTTAAAGTTGGTATTTTCATATTGGGTTTCTGTAAAATAAATTAAAATGTCAATTCAAAATGAAGAATGGAATTTTGAATAGCCATTACATATTTTTATGAATCATCAAGAGAGATGTGCAACATGGTGTTTAAAAAATAAAAAGGGCAAAAGTATGCAAATTATAATTACCTGTGCATTTATCTTCTCTGATTTAGGAGCCGCCAGTCCCTGAAGGTCCGAGAGCACAAGGTGTTTGGCCCATATGTGGATGGCTTGTCACAACTTGCGGTCACAAACTTTGAGGTAAGGATACTTTCCTGTAAAGATGATCAACTCTGAGTATCTAGAGTATCTGTAAACACGTATTACCTGAAAATGGCTTGATAGGGCACTGTTACGCTATTATACCTAGTAGGGCTGTAACGATACGCGAACCGCAACCGAAATCGCGATACAAACATCCACGATCCCGTGTCGCAGTTCGAGAACTTTTTTTTTTATATATATATATACACTCACCTAAAGGATTATTAGGAACACCATACTAATACTGTGTTTGACCCCCTTTCGCCTTCAGAACTGCCTTAATTCTACGTGGCATTGATTCAACAAGGTGCTGAAAGCATTCTTTAGAAATGTTGGCCCATATTGATAGGATAGCATCTTGCAGTTGATGGAGATATGTGGGATGCACATCCAGGACACGAAGCTCCCGTTCCACCACATCCCAAAGATGCTCTATTGGGTTGAGATCTGGTGACTGTGGGGGCCAGTTTAGTACAGTGAACTCATTGTCATGTTCAAGAAACCAATTTGAAATGATTCGACCTTTGTGACATGGTGCATTATCCTGCTGGAAGTAGCCATCAGAGGATGGGTACATGTTGGTCATAAAAGGATGGACATGGTCAGAAACAATGCTCAGGTAGGCCGTGGCATTTAAACGATGCCCAATTGGCACTAAGGGGCCTAAAGTGTGCCAAGAAAACATCCCCCACACCATTACACCACCACCACCAGCCTGCACAGTGGTAACAAGGCATGATGGATCCATGTTCTCATTCCGTTTACGCCAAATTCTGACTCTACCATCTGAATGTCTCAACAGAAATCGAGATTCATCAGACCAGGCAACATGTTTCCAGTCTTCAACTGTCCAATTTTGGTGAGCTTGTGCAAATTGTAGCCTCTTTTTCCTATTTGTAGTGGAGATGAGTGGTACCCGGTGGGGTCTTCTGCTGTTGTAGCCCATCCGCCTCAAGGTTGTACGTGTTGTGGCTTCACAAATGCTTTGCTGCATACCTCGGTTGTAACGAGTGGTTATTTCAGTCAAAGTTGCTCTTCTATCAGCTTGAATCAGTCGGCCCATTCTCCTCTGACCTCTAGCATCAACAAGGCATTTTCACCCACAGGACTGCCGCATACTGGATGTTTTTCCCTTTTCACACCATTCTTTGTAAACCCTAGAACTGGTTGTGCGTGAAAATCCCAGTAACTGAGCAGATTGTGAAATACTCAGACCGGCCCGTCTGGCACCAACAACCATGCCACGCTCAAAATTGCTGAAATCACCTTTCTTTCCCATTCAGACATTCAGTTTGGAGTTCAGGAGATTGTCTTGACCAGGACCACATACCCCTAAATGCATTGAAGCAACTGCCATGTGATTGGTTGGTTAGATAATTGCCTTAATGAGAAATTGAACAGGTGTTCCTAATAATCCTTTAGGTGAGTGTATATATATATAGATAGATAGATATATATATATAGATATAGATATATATATATATATTTATAGATACACACTCACCTAAAGGATTATTAGGAACACCTGTTCAATTTCTCATTGATGCAATTATCTAACCAACCAATCACATGGCAGTTGCTTCAATGCATTTAGGGGTGTGGTCCTGGTCAAGACAATCTCCTGAACTCCAAACTGAATGTCTGAATGGGAAAGAAAGGTGATTTAAGCAACTTTGAGCGTGGCATGGTTGTTGGTGCCAGACGGGCCGGTCTGAGTATTTCACAATCTGCTCAGTTACTGGGATTTTCACGCACAACCATTTCTAGGGTTTACAAAGAATGGTGTGAAAAGGGATAAACATCCAGCATGCGGCAGTCCTGTGGGCGAAAATGCCTTGTTGATGCTAGAGGTCAGAGGAGAATGGGCCGACTGATTCAAGCTGATAGAAGAGCAACTTTGACTGAAATAACCACTCGTTACAACCGAGGTATGCAGCAAAGCATTTGTGAAGCCACAACACGTACAACCTTGAGGCGGATGGGCTACAACAGCAGAAGACCCCACCAGGTACCACTCATCTCCACTACAAATAGGAAAAAGAGGCTACAATTTGCACAAGCTCACCAAAATTGGAAAGTTGAAGACTGGAAAAATGTTGCCTGGTCTGATGAGTCTCGATTTCTGTTGAGACATTCAGATGGTAGAGTCAGAATTTGGCGTAAACAGAATGAGAACATGGATCCATCATGCCTTGTTACCACTGTGCAGGCTGCTGGTGGTGGTGTAATGGTGTGGGGGATGTTTTCTTGGCACACTTTAGGCCCCTTAGTGCCAATTGGGCATCGTTTATTGTTTCTGACCATGTCCATCCCTTTATGACCACCATGTACCCATCCTCTGATGGCTACTTCCAGCAGGATAATGCACCATGTCACAAAGGTCGAATCATTTCAAATTGGTTTCTTGAACATGACAATGAGTTCACTGTACTAAACTGGCCCCCACAGTCACCAGATCTCAACCCAATAGAGCATCTTTGGGATGTGGTGGAACGGGAGCTTCATGCCCTGGATGTGCATCCCACAAATCTCCATCAACTGCAAGATGCTATCCTATCAATATGGGCCAACATTTCTAAAGAATGCTTTCAGCACCTTGTTGAATCAATGCCACGTAGAATTAAGGCAGTTCTGAAGGCGAAAGGGGGTCAAACACAGTATTAGTATGGTGTTCCTAATAATCCTTTAGGTGAGTGTAGATATACATATATATATATATATATATATATATATATATATAGATATAGATAGATATATATATATATATATATATTAGATGTTTCACATATAATGCTATATAGAATTACATAACATGAACCGCGACACACGCCCCTCTCCAACCCCTGCAGCCTGCCATCAGTTACAGATGCAGCCCCTTGAGCTCTTTACACACACTACAATATAATTCCACTACAACAAAATTCATTTTCTCATTTCACAGTACACATTACATGTAAATCATGAAATTATTATTCTATTTAGTTAGTAAGTTAAGGCAAGTATGACTACACTTGTTTTAGCGTCTTCCAACTACGTGTCATGTGACCACTTTTCCAATCATGTGTCCACGCCTGCAAAGTTGAGCTATTCAGTAATCTCAAGATGGCTAATATTCCTGAAATTGCAGACCCTCCCGGCACATACAGCTCAGTAGTATGGGAATATTTTGGTGTTCCAGTAGGGATGGCAATCGTGTCGTAGACAGAACACATACAATTTGCCGTAAATGTTTCACAAAACTTCCTCAGGTGACAGGCAACACATCAAATATGCACACGCATATCAGAAGACATCATCCCGACATTGATCTAAGCAGTACACGGAAGAAATCTCAACATCAGCAGGTTAATCTTCCTAATGCCTTTCAAATGAAGTTACCAGCCAACTCCGACCGTGCTCAAAATATTACCAACGCAATCGGCGCTTTCATGGTCCTGAATATTTGCTCCTCTTCAGAATTAAACAAAACTAAATAATAAAAACATTTCTGTGTAAACATAATTCAAGTAAGTTTTTCTTTAGGAACACCATCATGTCCACGTGTACATGATGTTACTGTAATATTCAAATACAATATATTACTGAATTTAAATTTACAGTATCTTATTTGGCAGCAGGGTTGCCGGCATAATACTGTTTTTTGTATTACTGCATCATTACTGTAAGCTAAGCAGAATCTTATGTAACCATAAATACAGTATCTTGTCATTTGAGTAAATATAGTAGATTACTAGCTGTTGGTGACAGCCAATTATTGTACAGTTTACTGTAATCTAAATAAGCAGAATTCATGGTTTCAAATTATATATAATGTATTTAATTCTGAAGAGTACTGTTCACAAAGGGAAAAGTTATTTACTTAGTTCATGGGTTACAGCACAGACAGCTGGCCTGTTATCTCAGAGTGTGGAAGAGAATTTAAAATTATTTGTTATTTATCACTATTTATTTATTTTCCTTATTAGTTTATGTGAGCAGTTAATCTTTTTATTTAGTGTTCAAGTCAATCTAGGTAATTATGTTGTTCATATCCTGTTCTTCTAGTGTTCCAAATTGTTGAACCTATTGGTGATTTAATAAATACACTTTTTTTCTTATTCACTGCCCCCCCCCAAAAAAGTAAAAAAACATATCGAGGTGTGAACCGAACCGTGGATTTTGTGTATCGTTACAGCCCTGATACCTAGCAAAGTAAGTGGTGCTTGTGTGGCCAAAGAAGTGGGTATATGCTGTATACCCTCCACTACAGTCCTGCTACCCAGTTCCACCTTTTCTGCATGTGCCAACCTCTTATATTTATATTATAATCAAAGTATTCACACATTCAATTTGAAAGAATGCAATGTAGTTATCCATTTAGATAAACAATATTTATTAAGTTATACTTACATCATTCAGCATATAGAGAATTGTAAAGATTCCAATTAATTTAGTTAAAAGGTGGTATGTAAACTTGGGACTCTCTCGTTTGATTCATATGCTGTCTCTATCCAAAGTTTAGACCATCTATCTATCTCAAAAATCGTTATGTATTTTTCATACCAGTGAGAACTACATATATTGGACTGACCTGGAATAAACTCAGTGTTATCAAAAAATGGTTTGTTATTTAATTGGTGAACTGTCTTGTCTTTGAATCTGGAAAACTAAATGTCAACATAGTGTTCTTTGGCAAGCCTTGTGTGCTCTGCCTCACACTGCAAAAATATATGTTGGGAAAGCACTTTTCTGACAGACATTATATAAATGCTGTATCCTTATGGTTTTTTCTTTTCCATTATAGGACATTGAATCATTAATGTCAGAGGGAAACAAATCTAGAACAGTGGCTGCAACCAATATGAATGAAGAAAGCAGTCGTTCCCATGCCGTGTTTAATATTATAATAACCCAGACACTGTACGACCTGCAGTCTGGAGTAAGTTGAATTAATATAATTTCAAAATTCGTGTCTATATATGTTTTTTTCCTGGGCTAGAGTACTCAAATCCATAGCCAAATGTTAATGTTTAAGCCACTATTTCAATCATTTTGCTGTTAATTTTAGTCCTTAAGTTAAATCTCCCATTTGTACACACTGATTTACATTTTAAGTTAATCAGTTTTCCTTTAAAAAATAAATATCAATAACAATCAATTATATTTTTAGAAAACAAAAATCATGTTTTTACGTATGGATTAATTATTATAAAATGTTACTTTTATCTATCTATTAATCAAGAAAACATGTATTGGTCTACATGGTAAGGCAATATGCAGTGTTTTTAACTTGTGAAGTGACAATGCATGTGCACGTTTTGGCCGGAAAATGACCACAGAGATTGACAGTGTCAATCCCAAATACTAAAGTAAAGGATGTAAAAAATATGAAAACACGGGAGAAAAGCCCATTTCCACATGTAAACCCCACATGCAAATGCTACGTAAATATCCTTTAATGATCACTTTATAAAAGTACAAAGTAAACTAAGTTGCTTTCATTTCATGGTTAGCAATAGTTTATTTCAAGTTAATGGTGATGTGGAAAGCTGTTTTTTTCCACACTATTATCAATATGCTCTCTGTTTTTGTGGGTCTGTTGCACTGTTCAGTACTGTACATCGTGCTGTAATCTAACTTTATAAAAAAACGACTTGCTAGCTCTGTCAGTGACCTGAAAAACGACTCTGGTAAGATCAGTTAAACAAAGTATTAAGCAACTAAACACAAGGCACAAACCGCAGCTGTACACTCTTTCATTTGAAAACATCTTCATATGACAGCCATGGATTCCGTGATGTAAGTGTAACTGCCCTTTCTGGCATTTTCCTGCAAAATCATCACGAGCTGTACATAGAGCTAATTTATATATTAATTCACTCCTTTGCTGTTAATTTGCATGACATCGGGTAAACAGCTGCTAAACAGAGTGAAATAAACTAAAACCAAGTAAACCGTGAGAGGGAGAGGGTAATTTCATCTAATATTTGAGCATATTGTCTCAAATAAAGTTAAAACACACATGTAAACTCCACCATAGTCACATTCATTAACTACAATACTTTTTATGTCTCCAACCTCTGAATCTTTGTGCAGAACTCTGGAGAGAAGGTGAGCAAAGTCAGCCTAGTGGACTTAGCTGGGAGTGAAAGAGTGTCCAAGACTGGAGCTGCAGGAGAAAGACTGAAGGAAGGAAGTAATATAAACAAGTGAGGGCATCTGGTTGAAATTTTTAATTTAACATCCTTGCTGTAGTAAATGGACCAAAATGGCAGAATTTTCAATTTTCTGTAGTAGAGACTTACAAAAACAAGTTTCCTGCTGCAGTCCGTAGGGAAGTTGGCTTACCAATAGGAAAAATAAATGAGCCTTTAGCTAGGAGAGTACCACATGCCTTTTCCATATTGTTGTTTAAAAAATGTTGCTGTTTTTGTCATGGTTTATATTTATATTTCAGCGCAAAATGTTGCAAAATTATATTTCACACCAGCAAAAACACTCCTAGTTATCACTTGCTAACTCCACTCGAACTCAATGTGCGGCACATCATCAGCCGCTTATATTGCCCCCTCCCACATGACCCCCACCCCCCAGTCACCGCTCGCTGTCTATTCAGCTCCCCCAGTCCCTCACCCCCGAGGGAAAGACAAAATCACTGTAGTGTCCTGGCTGCTTCCTGTTCTGAACAGGGCGGACGGGAGGGAGGGGGGAGCCATGGCAGAGTCATGCTCCCACTTGGGAAAAAGGGGCCAGGGGCTGAGGAGGAGGGTTCAAGAGACGGGGCAACAAGGGAACGCTGCAGTTTGAAGACCCACACCAGGTTGGAGGTCATACCCCCTCTTCTGGTGCACTCCAGACAGTTCCAGCTTTTGTGGGGCGAAGTGGTGGGCAATCTCCAGCCGGTCCTGGTGCCATTATGTCATGCTTCATGTCGTTACGTCCAAGAGGCTCATCAGATGACTGGGTAAAGCCAGGTTTCCCACCTCTCCTCACTCTGAAAGCTTAGAAGATGGTCTTGCTAGAATAATAATCATTTAACTTCACCAAAAAAAAGGTGTTCAACTAATAGAAGCTTGACCATTTTAATGTTACTTTGTTACTGCTGTTAACTGCCTTCTTATTTCCTATTTGAGGAAGAATATTTTTTTTTATAAACTTTACTTTAAAATCTCTCCTCACAGTGGTGTCTGCAGTTCATGTGATAACTATGCTTTCAGGTCCCTCACCACTTTGGGTTGTGTCATCTCAGCATTAGCAGACCAGTCAGCAGGGAAGGGGAAAAATAAATTTGTGCCTTACAGAGACTCTGTACTTACTTGGCTGCTAAAGGTAGGATGCCACCTACTCTAATGAACTTCCACAGTTAAGCTAAAAGTATGATTTTAAACCATGTGTAGCTTGTATTTGTACTTAAATGTACTATTTATGGAAGAACTGATTCCAGAAGAAGACACTGCATTGTATCTAGATTATAAAGCTTGCGTTTGAAGCAGTTGATCTAAAACATCATGCGTCAGTATATTCCCCAAACCCATTTCCTCTCATTATGGTTTGACAGCCTTTGAGAAACATTATTTTGTTGATGTCAACATGGCAAAAGCAGAAGTAACAACAGGGAATCCAACAGCAGTAGTAACACAATAACATACATTTTCAGTCCTTCCAGTGTTTGGTTGCTATACATTTAGTTGCTATTTAGTCTTTCTTGTATTTATCCGTTGTATCTTTATTGGGCACTGATTCAGCCTAGAGAATGTGGTAAATATTTCAGATGTCTGAAATTAGTTCAACCTTCAACCTTGTAGGTGCTACACTGTTGATGTCATTGATTATAATACAACTACATATGTACATGAATCACATTATAACTCTTGTTCTGTTTTGGTAAGAGAATCCCTGAGATCTTAATGACCAGAAACCACTAAGACCTTAGTTAGTCATTCAAAAGACATCTCTTATAGCATATGGTGTCATCTGTCAGCATACTCAGGCATTGGTTTGGACTTGTAGGCCAGATGAGGGCCTACCAAGCACTCCCTCATATAGAGCACAACACTTCATACAATTATCCATAGATCTTACATTCAAGTAAAAATAGCATACCTTTTGTTTTGACGTCTAGTAAGATAAGGCTTCAATATAAAATACATACACATCTTTCATCACTACTGCTGTATACGTAGTTATTCAATTTGATGAACAGCAGGCACACCGTACATATTTATTTTACAGTATGAATTTTTGTTTTCCCTGTGGTAGGATAACCTGGGGGGAAACAGCAAAACTGCCATGATTGCAACTGTCAGTCCAGCGGCAGACAACTACGAGGAGACTCTGTCTACCCTGCGATATGCAGACCGGGCAAAGAGGATTGTGAACCATGCTGTGGTGAACGAAGACCCCAATGCCAGGATAATCAGAGAGCTGAGGGAGGAGGTGGAAAAACTGAGGGAGCAGCTCTCACAAGCTGAGGTAAGTTTTGGGAGAATCTGAAACTCCTTTCAGCTGAGCAGCACCTGAAGCTTGTGTCTCCTTTGGCTGAGCTTCAGTGCTGTATTGCTGAGGGGGGAGCTCTGCATGGTAATCTAACTGGGTAATTCAGGCCTTTTCTTGTTTTTCTCTTTTTAATGTTTAGATACTTAAGAACGTAACAAAGGTTTACAAACGAGAGGAGGCCAATCGACCCAGTGATCCAAGGATCACATCCAGTCTATTTGTGAATGTTGCCAAATTGTCGGCTTCAACCACAGAAACCGAGAGTTTGTTCCAGATTGTGACAACTCTGTGTGAAGAAGTGTCTCCTGTTTCCGTCTTGAATGCCTTGAAGCCCAATTCCCGGATGTGATCACCAAGTTATTAATGGACACCAAATGAGCACGATGGGTCAAATGGCAGCCTCTCATTTGTATGTTCATATGACATCTCCTTCAATGACCAAAGATGCTGTTTGACATACAAGCAATGCTTTTCCCAAGCATATGCTTATGTCAGTGTTTTGCAATGTCATAACCATCTTGGTTCAGTCCTGAGGTTGGGGTTTATGTTGCACAGTGATAGTAATGCAGTGCACCATTTTACATATTCCTGTATATCAAATCAGCTTTATGTAAATTATTTGTGTTGGAGGTAACTGTAAGCCTTTTTTACCACCTGGTATATTAACCTATGGAGATGTCATACCAAGATCTGAATGCTGGAATGCCAAAGTTTGAAGCTTGTATCTAGCATTTGTTGCTTTCACATTTAAAGATTTGATATTTTGTGTTTATTATTTGATGCCTGCACAGTTATAGCTTTAAAGTTTTGCATGCATATGTGGTCAGTATGGATTTGAACCATCACCAATTGAACACCTGTTCTGCAATACAGAAGTATTTACAAGTTGCCACAGACACAGGAGAGTACAGGTGAGAGGCAGCCATCTTGTTGATTTCCTAGTTTCAGACCAGTCTTAGCATTCCTCGTTTTGTTTTAACTTTGCCTTAATTGAAGTTAAGCTTGTCTGTAGTTTGCCTTAATTGAAGTCAATTCAGTATAGCTGCTGAGTTGGTGAGAGTAAATAGGTTGAAGGAAAGGTGACCTAGTTAAGGACTAGCAGGAATTCTGTTCCAGGTGGAACCAGGTGGAGCCAGCTGAGGCTCCACACTCACTTCTACATCATCGAACAACTGAACATCTCCTCTAACAAAACTCTGGCCGTCTGACTGCCATGCCTTCGGTTTGCGGACAAATTCCTGATACCTATCATTCATCTCAAGAACATGCTCCTTTCCTTGACAAAATTCTCAAAAGAGGCTCTGTCATAATTTTACAAATTAATCCAAGTGCCCTAAGTGCCAAGTGTACTGTCTAACATTTAGATCAGCAAAAACAGCTTCCACCAATTTGTTTTCATGCTGAATTTCTCTACTGAATTCCAGCAAATCAGAGTACAGGTAAAAAAAAAAACAGCTGCATAACATAACATTGATTCTGTTACCTTTGAATGGTACCAGTGGCACAAATTCAGATTTATCCATGCCTAACAGAACTGTCTTAAATTGCACTGTTTTTCCACTTTTTTCACACCCTCTTTCCTGCACTGCCTTGCATACAGTTCTGATCAATCTAACTGTCCCACTTTCTCCTACTGTTTTGTGAACCCAATGTAAGCAAAAACTAACTACTTTGTCTCCACCATTTCCTATCACATATAGAAGTGTTACATCAACCTGGTAGGCTAAACCATAAACTAAATTTGAAATCCAAAGAAAAGCTCATTTACAAGTCTTATGTTTAGCCTTATCAGATTCACTGTGCTGTTCAAAGTCTTCCACGATCTCTGGAAGAATATCTGATCTAGAACATAAGAAAGTTTACAAACGAGAGGAGGCCATTCGACCCATCGTGCTCGTTTGGTGTCCATTAATAACTGAGTGATCCAAAGATCCTATCCATTCTATTTTTAAATGTCCCCAAACTTTCAGCTTCTACCACATTGCTGGGGAGATTGTTCCAGATTGTTACTACTCTTTGAGTAAAGAAGTTTCTCCTGTTTTCTGTTTTGAATGTCTTGAAGCCCAATTTCCATTTGTGTCCCCGGGTGCGTGTGTCCCTGCTGATCTGGAAAAGCTCCTCTGGTTTTATGTGGTCAATGCCTTTCATGATTTTGATGACTTGGATCAAGTCCCCACGTAGTCTCCTCTGTTCCAGGGTGAAAAGGTTCAGTTACCCAAGTCTCTCTGAGTAGGACATTCCCTACAGACCTGGAATTTCTCAACAGCTGCTTTAAGTACCTTTTGTCTACCTTCCCCCAATTCACAACCAGCTGGCCCCACCTGGCTCCTGCAACAGAATTCCTGCTAGACCTTGACTAAATCTCCTTTCTACAACCTATTTACTTTCAGCAACTCAGCAGCTGAACTGAACTGGCTTCAATTTAGGCAAACTACAGACAATGGTAACTTCAATTAAGGCAAACTTAAAACAACGTGAGCAATGCTAAAACTGGTCTGAAACTAGCCAAACCGCAAGATGGCTGCCTCTCACCTGTACTCTTTTGTCTCTGTCTGTGGCAACTTGTAAATACTTCTGTTTACCTCTTGGTCTCAACAGCTGATTTAAGTAGCTTTTTTCTACCTTCCCCCAATTCACACCTAGCTGGCCCCACCTGGCTCCTCCTGTACTCTCCCGTCTCTGTCTGTGGCAACTTGTAAATACTTCTGTACTGAGACAAAATAACTGATTTTTTTTCTCAGATGCAGCTCTGTCCCCCACAAGATTTGTAATTGTAATGATAATTACTCACAAAAATGTACATTCAAGTCACACACCCCACTTCTGAATATGTCCTGAACCATTTATCTGACATTATCAAATGTACACTGAGCAGAGCCCGATGCCTGTTCCCGTAAATGCATCTTTGTACCATCCTTTAAAAAATACTTGACTTATTTTTGCTGTCCCATCTGTCCAGTCATTTTCTGTAAGAATTCTACGCTGTAGTCTTTCTGTGTACCACCCAGTTTTAAAAAAAAACTACTTTAACAACTGCTAATTCCCATATATACATATAAGTCCATATATACATTTCATCCATGTATCTATTTTACATGTATGTTTTGGTCTTGTTCTCTAAGAACTTGTCCAACTCTCCCTTACGCTTCTTCATTATTATTATTTTTATTTCTTGGCAGATGTCCTTATCCAGGGCGACTTACAACATTCAAAAATAAATTTTACAAATTCCAATTTACAATTTACACAAGTACAATAAGTGAGCTCCTACATCCTGGACAGTGAAAGCTAAGTACTGTCAAGATGTAGGGTCACAGTCAAGGGCTACGGGAAAGGGAGCAAGGAGGAAAACAATCAAAAGCACAAGAAGCATAATAAAACTGTGAATTGCTATCTAGCAGGGATAAAAGGACTAATATTACAAGTACTGTCGGAAAAGATGCGTCTTGAGTAAGCGCCAGAATGAGGTCAAGGACTCTGTTTTGACTTCGGTGGGCAGGCCATTCCACCATTCATACTAACCCTGTGTAACGGGTTGGGGGGCCCCGTCACAAGAAAGGGCTGCATGTAGGCGGGGTCTGGTCTTGAAACACACAGTAGGAAGGCAGGCAAAGGGTACAAAACAGGCTTGCTGTTGTTTTATTGCTTCCCTAAATGGCAGGCACAGTGTCAAAAAGCAAAACAAAACCTAGCTCTGTCCGAGCACTAACTAAACGTAAACAATCCCTAACTACAAAACAAACAATAACAATAATGGAGCCGAACACTGGGCAAACAGAAGCACGACAGGGGCAATGCAGGTTCGTAGTCACAGTCCGTAGTCAAAGTTAGTTACCAATGGGAGGTTGTCAGACAGTTTAAGAGGGAGAATGGTCCGGGTCCAGAAAAAGGGTCGTAAGCCAGTGAATCCGTCAACTGTGAACTTATCCCTTCTTTCTGCTGCTCTTCCACGCTCTCGCTCTTGCCTCTCTCCGTCATCTTCTCGCCCTCCTGTGCACCTTTCTACCCCCCAACCAAGCATGCACACACAGGTTCGCTTCCTGCTTCCTTTTATAGGGGAAGTGGTGGGCGGGGCTATGGCCATCAGGAGCCCTGCTGGTTTCTGGGGTTTGGAGTCCTGGAGGAGATGTTTTGTAGTCTCCTCCATTGAAAGACCCGCCCTGACCACAGCCTTGCCTCTCACACTGCCACACCTGCTAGAACAGTACCTCTTAATTTAACTCTCTAACCTTGTCTGCCACACTTAAGCTCTGTTCACCATCCATTGCAGATTTTTTTTTTATAGCAAATAAGTTTCATGGTCTCTTTTCTTTTACTATGCATCTGCTTCTGTATCTCTTGCTTTAGCACCTCAATGCTCTGCTCTAACTTAGCATTAGCCAATGAAAGCTGATCTTTCTCCTCTGTAAGCTGGAGTGCCTCTCTCTGCATTTCTTGATTTTTGTCATCTCTACGTCTAATCCTTTTATTGACATTTCTAACACTCATCCGGGCTAATTTGTTTGAAATGGTTCTCAATTATTTTTTGAGTTTAACTATCTTCACCTCAGCCTCATACAACCGAACCCCCCTCTCTTTCCTCTCTGTGTCTATTCGGTCTCTTTCATCTGTCAGAGCTTTACATTCTGAGGTCAAGTTGTTCACTTTCCTCATCTCTTTTTGTATCCCGTCAACTACAGAATAATTTAGCAAATTAAGAAAATGGCTTTCTGGGCTTCCTGCACCTGCATCTGAAGCCTCGCCATCTCCTGAGGCATGCACGAGTCTTGCAAACGGCAGAATCCTGCCACCACTAATTCTGCTCTTCTACTGAATGTTGTCTTTCTATACTTCGCTTCCAATGTCATTACATACTTTAATAGCTCACAGCAACCACCTGTATCAGTTATACACCTGCGCTACTGGCTTTGGTTTTTAACAAAACATATATTAAATAAAGAAAGACAAATCCACAACTAGGATTCAGTTTACTGGTTTCCTGTCTGTCATATACATTAATGCATTTTTCATCATAATATGGGCAATAATACAAATGTACACTTCAAATGACTCCCACAGTCATATGCAACAACAACAACAAAAAATGCATTGACATTTTAAATTAAAAGAGGAAATAAGAAATATAACATTAAAATTCCAATCAAACCTGCAGGTCATCGATTATTATACAGAATGGAATGCTGGAATACGTGCGCGCTCCCGCTGCTGAGGGGAAATGGCGGTTCTCTACAGCGTATGTTGTATTTAAAACCTTGTGAATTACACAGCCCATTAAGTTTGACTTAGGTCTGTATAAAAATTGAAAGTAGAGGGATACGGCCACCTCTCATATCAGTGGCAACACAGGTGTTTTTTGTTCAGACTAGCAGCAGTCATGTTAATGTAAACAAACCTATTTATTTTTCTAACTTCCTGACTTTGGGTACAAAAAGGCTCTTAACATGCTATTGGTGGGGATGTTACCTATCAAATGACGCCTTCATTAGGGGGGTGTTCGTGAAACCACCATTTGGGCTTGAGCTTTTAGAGAAGGGGAGGGACCGAAAATTTCGGTGCCGCTGCGCCCTGTCAGGTGCTGCTCCCTGTCACTCAAAAGGACAAGCTGGCTTTTCACATCGGTGTGCAGAGAAAAAAGTTTTATGTTTACTGTATTTGACAGGTTTTGTATTACTAATGTATAACTTATGTAGTAATTGTATCGGATGGTTCTTTTAATTTTTTTTATAGTAATTTGAAAACGGCGCACGTAAATGCTTGTAACCTATTCATGGAGAGCTTCTACACTCTGTGATAAACACTGTTAGGGATCGTTCGACCTCCCTACTTCAAGAAAGATATCGCTAGAGGATAGTTCAGAGACGAGCAACTAGACTTATTCCAGGTTTGAAGGGAATGTCCTACTCAGAGAGACTGAGGGAACTGAACCTTTTCACCCTGGAACAGAGACTACGTGGGGACTCGATTCAAGTCTTCAAAATCATGAAAGGCATCAACCACATCAAACCAGAGGAGCTTTTCCAGATCAGTAGGCACACACGCATTCGGGGACACAATGGAAATTGGGCTTTAAGGCATTCAAGACAGAAAACAGGAGACACTTCTTCACACAGAGAGTTGTCACAATCTGGAACAAACTCCCCAGCGTTGAGGTTGAAGCTGAAAATTTGGGAACATTTCAAAATGGACTGGCTAGTATCCTTGGATCACATAGTTATTAATGGACACCAAACAAGCATGATGGGTCGAATGACCTCCACTCGTTTGCAAACTTTCTTATGTTCTTCTTATGTTCTTATGTCCAGTCTTTGAAGGCCCCAGAACTGAAAGAGAAACTTGAGGAATCTGAGAAACTCATCAAAGAAATGACATTAACCTGGGAGGAGAAACTTCGCAAAACTGAGGAAATTGCACAGGTAATACCACACTTAAGAGTACAGCAAGCACAAAACTTCAATACTTACAGTGGAAAACCTTTCTAAAATAAAGCCAATGTAAGGCAATAGCACAAGCTCTGGAGCTCAGCTGCAGTGTTGAAAATGCACCCATTTAGAATATGAATGCTTTTGATCCATATTATAACAAGTACTTGATCTGTTATAGTCTTTGACTTTGTTAGTCTTTTGAAATCTCTCAAGTTCTCTTCCTCTTAATTATCTGAGGTGGCACTTTTTAATTTACTTTGGTCAACATTTAATTTTCCAACAAAAATAACAATAATAATGTGCGTATTTTTACATTAGTTGTTTAAATAGTCAAACACTTATTACTGTATTGAGTGGAATTGTTTACCTTTTGTGATGGAGCTTGGAGAACAAGGGAATAATAAGTTGTCCAGGAAAGCTGATGCTGACTGTGAGTGACTGCTGAGGCTCATTGGTCTTGTTTTCTGTAGGAGAGACAGAGGCAGCTGGAAAGTATGGGCATCTCTCTGGAATCTTCTGGGATCAAGGTTGGAGAGGATAAGTGTTTTCTCGTCAACCTCAATGCTGATCCTGCCTTGAATGAGCTTTTAGTTTACTATTTAAAGGTACAGGACTTGTTTTTCTCTTATTGTTGTATTAACTAAATCCCTAATCACTGTATGTAGAATACTTTGAAACATTTGTATATTGTTAAAAATAATTGTTGAAGACTTCAAATTCAGAGATGTCAGTGTTTTGCACTTAAACTGTAGAAGAGCAACAGGTATTAAACTTCCTTTTCGGCATTATTAGGTTCAGTATTTTTTAGGATGTATACGTTTGAATAGACAATCTTATTAGGCACCCTGTTAAACCGAATGCTGAACAAAACACTTCAAATTATTAACAATTTCAAAATGGAAGTATTAATAGAACACTCATGGTTATCAGTATGAGTACTCATGGTGATGATGAGGCTATGAATAAAATGACTCCAGCATTGTGCCCCTCCCCCTCCAGAAACCTCATTGTTACCGTTGAGTTCTGTCTGCCCTACTCTCATTATACACCTTCTCTATGAGATGGGTGTAATATAAATAAAGGGTTTAAATTAAGTATTTTATAATTTTGTTGTCTGGTGTATTACAGGAGCACACCAGAGTTGGAGCAGACACATCTCAGGACATCCAGCTGTTTGGAATTGGCATCCAGCCCGAGCATTGCCTTCTCGAGATTACAGGCGATGGTGATGTGACTCTGACCCCAATTGAAAATGCCAGGTCTTCCTACTTCTTTCAAATTGCTATTGTCTTTATAAGCCATATCAGTCTGCTGCCATCAGCAGACCTTATATTATGTCACTTATTTAATTGACAGCTACACTTCTTTGTGTATTTTCAAATTCCCTAATTTAAGGCTTTATATAGTCATTATCTCTTGTCAGATTCCCTGTTGCAGTATTGTGCCAGAATGATATACAAGGTCTTGATGAATATAGGGTTTAGTTATCAATTTCAAATCCAGGAATTATCATACATTTCAAAGGCTTAGCTTCAATAATTGTGATTTGGTTTTGGCACATTAATGATCCTGATTTTGGACTAATGCAGATTTGACAGTATGGAATAGAACAATGTTAAAGGCCTTTCATTACTGATGCTTCTACAGATTCCAGATTCCAAGAAGCATTACTACTGTAGTTAAGAACAATGACAAGACAATGATCTCATTCAGAATCTTCAATTGTTTTTATCCTGGTATGCTCCACTAGGAATCAGAAGTTGCTCTTGTGCCAGCCTGTTTTTAAACTAACCTGGAACGTATACCTTGATGTATTTGGTTCACTTTTATGTAAAAACATTTCACAGACCTTTAGCAAATCATAAGATCCTCATTTTCATTGTTGTGTGTAAACAGAACCTGTGTGAATGGAACCATGATCTACTCTGTTGTTCACCTTTGGCATGGAGACCGTATCCTCTGGGGCAATAACCACTTTTTCAGGTAATATGCTGAGGCATTTTTGTAGTATGCCACAAATATGTTAAGGATTAAGGTGGCTACATGATTTGGACCACTGGAGTTAGTAAACCATTGCCCATTTAAAAATAATAATAATAATAATAATAATAATAATAATAATAATAATAATAATAATAAACCTTGCAAAAAAAGTGATGGAAAAATTATTATATAAAATGTGTCTCAATGTCATGCTGTTGTGCGGCAGAATCAACCTCCCAAAGAGGAAGAGAAGAGACTGCTTAAAAGAGAGAGAGCGAGACTCTACAAAGGAGTGCTTCTCAGATCACGATGTGGAGACAGGCAGTGAGGCCTCTTCTGAGCAGGACTACAATTATGAGTTTGCACAGATGGAAGTCATGATGAAAACCTTGAACAACAATGGTAGGGTTAATTATACTTTATTCATTTTCGCCAACTTTGAATCAATTATTTTATACATTATAAATCTCTATGATCCCTATAATTTCCTGATTAGGTCCATTACTACAGGAACTATGCTAACCTAGCAACTGTTTTTGGAAAAATAATTTAAGAATGACTTGGAATATCCTCCAGTGTGAGTAAACTCTACCCCCACCAGAGGGAAGACCATAGCCAGCAGCACTGATTTAAGAACTTTCTGATCTCCTTACTGCTGTAACAACTATACTGCCTAGAGGGTAGGCAACCATTAGCAACCATGTGTAGGTCTACAATCTTGTCCCTGACATCCTTGGACAGCTCTTTGGTCTTGGCCATGGTGGAGAGTTTGGAATGTGATTGATTGATTGCTTCTGTGGATTCCCTTTAAGAGAGTGCTCCTAGTCTCAGCTCGTTACCTGTATAAAAGACACCTGGGAGCCAGAAATCTTGCTGATTGATAGGGGATCAAATACTTATTTCACTCATTAACATGCAAATCAATGTATAACTTTTTTGAAATGCGTTTTTCTGGATTTTTTTGTTGTTATTCGGTCTCTCACTGTTAAAATACACCTACCATTAAAATTATAGACTGATCATTTCTTTGTCAGTGGGCAAATGTACAAAATCAGCAGGGGATCAAATACTTTTTTCCCTCACTGTATGCCAGGAATAAGTGCTTGGAAATGTCATGATAGGGTAAAAAAAGACTTTGCACAGGGCATCCAGAACAAAGAAATATAAATTTGTAGAATTGCAGAGCCATGGAAGAAGGAGCAGGTGTAGATGATAATTCAATAATCAGGTGTGAATACACAGAAACCCAGAAGAGACTTAAAGTAAAAACTGGAGCAAGGGTGACATCTATCGGTCATAAACAGAAGGTCAGAGAGTAGGTCTGATGACGATGATAATAATAATTTGATTTAGCAAGTGTGTTCTGGCACCCACCTGGCAAATCGCTGTCAGCACTGGACATGAGCTATAAGGGTTTATTCTCATTTAACATTTTAATAACTGTCATGCTTTAGCAAACCATCAAGATGTGCCAGTGTATGTTTCAGTTGGCATGGGAAAGCCAGAAAAAGTTATATTTCTGTATGCAGTTAATAACTGAGACATTTTTGTATCTCTTCCTCTCTCTCTATCCCTGTCTCCTGCCCTCCCTTTGTCCTGATCTCTCTCCTTGCCCGTTCTGTAGACCCCATGCAGAATGTGGTGCAGGTGCTGGAGAAGCAGTACATGGAGGAGAAGCGCACAGCCCTGGAGGAGCAGCGAATGATGTACGAACGTGAGCTGGAGCAGCTCCGGCAGCAACTCTCCCCTGAGCGCCACCACCGCAGCAGCATGGACCGTCTGTCCTTCTCTACTCAAACTGCCCAGCAGAAAGTCCGGCTGTGGTCAGAGGAACGGTGAGTCTTCCCCACACATAGGGAACACCACATTAAAAATAACAGTTGCAAAGCTACCATCTGTTTCCCTGTCTCTTTCCAGAGATGAGCTTTTTCGACAGAGCCTGGCCAAGCTGCGTGAACAGGTGGTCCGTGCCAATGCTCTGGTCCGAGAGGCTAACTTCCTGTCTGAGGACATGAACAAACTGACTGACTATCAGGTGACGCTGCAGATCCCTGCTGCCAACCTTAGCGCTAACAGAAAGGTGAGACCCACATCAAACCCAATCACAAGCTGCCATAGACAGACACAGGATAGTACAGGTGAGAGGCAGCCATCTTGTTGTGTTCCTGGTTTCAGACAGTCTTAGCATTCCTGATTTTGTTTTAACTGCCTTAATTTAAGTCAGTTCAGTACAGCTGCTGAGTTGGTGAAAGTAAATAGGTTATAGGAAAGGTGATTTAGTCTAGGATTAGCAGGATTTAAGTTAAGTAAGTTGTGCCTGGTGGATCCAATTGGAGCCAGTTAGGTGTGAATTGGGGGGAGGTAGATAAAAGTGTACTTAAAGGTAGGGTATGCAATTTTTCCAGAAACATTTTTTGTTATACTGGTTGAAAGTCTTTTCACATCCTGATAGCAATCAATAATTTAAGTAGTCTAAATGTAAAAATATATATATATATCTTCTGTGGAAGGGACAGGACTAAAAATGGATTTGACCAATCATTGCATTCGGTCCTAATGTAATGATAGGATGTCCTTCCTGTCTGTCAATCTATATTTGCATACCGCCACGCAACTTGTTCGCACAGACAATCACACGTCATCAGCGTTGCAACCTTGACGCTGTGCAGAGCGAGCGCGAGAATGGAAGGCGAGCCACAGCTACTATTTTTAAAAACATAATAACCGTAAATCAGATGTTTACATTCGTTATTATTGTAATGTCTAACCTATGAAAGAGACATGCAGTAATCTGAAACTGTTGCGATCGATTCCACCCACACATCTCTCCTCCTGGCGCTGAGACTCTGCTCTGTGTGTGTGCGCATGTGTGATAGAGGGGGCGTGGCTTTGGAGACGCCTCTGAAGTGAGGGCGGGCTCTGTGCTTTCAAAACAAGCTTGCTTACTGCTGGCTTCTCAGGATTGCATACCCTAGCTTTAAAGCTACTGTTGAGAAAGAGCTGCACTGTTTCTTGGTGCCAAATAAAAGTTAAGCGGTTGACCAGGGGACAGAAACCAAGAGCCCCAAAAAAATAAAAAACAAAATAAAAACTTGTGGCCACTACAGTGTCATGTTTGCAGAATGATTGCCTTCGTGGATGAACTCATCCAAAATGATTTAATTTGTGAACGTTGTCAGCATATTGAAATCCTAGAGATCAAGGTCCGTGGTCTTGGCTCAGCTTGTTGATCTGCACTGTATTAGTGATATGGAAGAATTGGTCAATCAGCCCATTAGAGAAATGTTGAGAAAGTGTACAGAATTGCTGGGTTACAGTAGGTCATAACCGCAGAAATGGGCATGCACAACCCTTAGAGACATCCCAAGAGCTAGAAATGCCCAACAGGTTCCAACTGTTGCGACACCGAGTTGGAGAGTGATGGCTCCGAGGGTGATGTTCTGGGTCCATTCCCCCAGAACAGGGAGGTAGTTACAATAGGAGACTCGATTCTTAAAGGTAGAGTAGATCACACAGTGTGTTCTAGTAGTAAGGAGACCTACATAGTATCTTGCCTGCCTGGTGCTCAGGTTGCAGATCTCCCAAAACTAGTAGATGGGCTGCTGGCCAAAGCTGGGAGGAATCCACTGGTCGTAGGAATAGGAAAATAGGAAAAGGTAGGGCAGAGGTTCTGCACAACAAATTTAAAGAGTTAGGAAAGAAACTAAAGAGCAGAACCTATATGGTAGTTTTATCAGAAGAACTTCCGATACCACGTGCATGGCCAGGGAGACAGGCAGAGATTAGAAAGTTTAACACATGGTTGAAATCTTGGTGTAGGGAAGAGGGTTTCAGATTTATGGAGCATTGGTCTTTCTTCTGGGATAGATGGGACCTGTACAGACCGGATGGTCTACATCTAAACAGAAGAGGGGCTAATGCATTGGGAGAGTGTATGTGCAGAGTAATTGAGAATCTTTTAAAGAAGGGACCAGGGGGGCTCTGACAATGTGAGATGTTCCCCTAAGGAAAGAAAACAAAGGGAAACTGCTAGTAGGAAAGTCGTGAAATGTTTGTACCTCAATGCCAGGAGTATAATGTACAAGATGTTAGACTTAGAGCCACAGTGCTGGCGTGTGACTATGATGTTGCAGGAGTGACAGAAACATGGCTTACAGAAAATGATGGGGATAAATACAAGCTGAAAGGATACACACAGTTTAGGAGAGACAGGCAAAATTGAAGAGGTGGTTGGGTAGCATAATACAGCTCTGTAAAAAATTAAGAGACCACTGCAAAATTATCAGGTTCTTTGGTTTTACTATGTATAGGAATGTGTTTGGGTAAAATTAACATTTTGATTTATTCTATAAACTACTGACAACATTTCTCCCGAATTCCAAATAAAAATATGAATGGAATGGAATGGCTGCCATACATGAAGAGATGTGGATTTCAGAAAAAATTGCAGTGATCTCTTAATTTTATACAGAGCTGTATGTCAGAAATGACATTGAAGCAGAAGAACTCAAATTAGATCCTAGTAACGAAACAGAATCTTTGTGGTAGGAGTGTGTTACAGACAACTCAATTCAGATATTTAGAAAGATGTTGCATTTGTCAGGAAATCAAAGAGGGAATATAAAGAAACAGAGCTCTTGGAGTTGAAACTAATGCAAAGAGCTTTTTTCAATACTATAACAGCAAGAGGACAATAAGGGAGGAAGTGAAACAGACAAAAATGGAAGTATCTTGGAAAATGAACAAGATGTGGCAAATGTTCTAAATAAGTATTTCTCAAAGGTTTTTACAAAAGAAAAAACAGATAACATGCCACAGGTTAATAACCAGTCCAGTCAAACCCTAAGAGAGATCAGGATAAATGAGGAGGATGTACTAAAGGGACTAGCAGAATTAAAAACAAACAAATCACCTCGGCCAGATGGTACATTTCCAATAGTACTTAAAGAAATGAGGGAAATTATTTATCGGCCTCAAATATTCCAAATGACACTTGGAATGTGATGTGCCAGATGACTGGAAGATGGCAAATATCATACCAATCCACAAGAAAGGGGAAAAAACTGAGCCAGGAAATTAGAGACCAATCAGTCTCACCTGCATTACTTGTAAAATGTTGGAAAAAATGATTAGACAGAAAATAGAGGAGCATCTTAATGAAAACCATATTCTTAGAGATAGTCAACATGGGTTTAGACGAAGGAGATCATGTCTTACTAATTTATTAGAATGTTTTGAACATGCAACTGCAGCTGTAGATCATGTAAAAGCATATGATATGATTTACTTAGATTTTCAAAAAGCTTTTGATAAGGTTCCACACCAAAGACTGATCCTCAATTTGGAAGCTGTAGGCATTCAGGGTAATGTAAGTAGATGGATTATGAACTGGTTGATGTATAGGAAACAGAGGGTGTCGATTAGAGGAGTTGATTCTAACTGGAGTGAGATTGTTAATTGGGTGCCACAGGGATCAGTATTAGGGCCTTTACTTTTTCAAATCTATATTAATCTTTGCAAATGTATTAAAAATAAAAAATAAAAAAGCACATGTACATAAGTATTCACAGCCTTTGCTCAATACTTTGTTGAAGCACCTTTGGCACCAATTACAGTCTCAAGTCTTTTTGAGTATGATGCTACAAGCTTGGCACAGCTATTTTTGGGCAGTTTCTCCCATTCTTCTTTGCAGGACCTCTCAAGCTCTATCTGGTTGGATGGGGAGCATCAGTGCACAGCCATTTTCAGATCTCTCCAGATATGTTCAATCGGGTTCAATTCTGGGCTCTGGCTGGGCCACTCAAGGACTTTCACAGAGTTGTCCTGTAGCCACTCCTTTGTTATCTTGGCTGTGTGCTTAGGGTCGTTGTGCATTTGCAAAGATTTATGTTGTCATTATGGGGTTTTGTTTGTAGAATATTGAGGAAAATAATGAATTTAATCAATTTTGGAATTAGGCTGTAACATAACAAAATGTGGAAAAAGTGAAGCGCTGTGAATACTTTCCGGATGCACTGTAGTTAGCAAACTTGTCAAATTTGCAGATGATACTTAAATAGGTGGCTCAGCAGATAGTCTCGGCAGCACAGGTTATTTAGGGACTTAGATAATATTCAGTTCAATCAAAAAGGCAAACAGAATGTTAGGGTATATTGTCAAAAGTGTAGAATTTAAAACAAGGGCAGTAATGTTCAGACTGTACAATGCACTAGTTAGAGCTCATCTGGAATACTGTGTACAGTTCTGGGCTCCACACTTCAAGAAAAATATTGCTGCTCTAGAGGCAGTTCAGAGGCGAGCAAATTATTCCAGGTTTGAAGGGAATGTCCTACTTGGAGGAACTGAACCTTTTCACCCTGGAACAGAGGAGACTACATGGGGACTTGATCCAAGTCTTCAAAATCATGAAAGGCATCGACCACATCAAACCAGAGGAGCTTTTCCAGATCAGCAGGCACACAAAGGATCCGGGGACACAAATGGAAATTGGGCTTCAAGGCATTCAATACAGAAAACAGTAGACACTTCTTCACACAGAGACAATCTGGAACAAACTCCCCAGTGATGTGGTTGAAGCTGAAAATTTGGGAACATTTAAAAATATACTGGATAGGATCCTTGGATCACTTAGTTATTAATGGACACCAAACGAGCACGATGGGTCGAATGGCCTCCTCTCGTTTGTACACTTTATGTTCAGTGAGTTTAGTTTATCATAAGAACAGTGTAATTGAGAGCTAGTTAAAGTGGGCCATGCCATGCTGGTTGCTCAAAAGGCATCCTTTCCAGACAAATGTGTACATGTACCGTTAATCATTTTAACATATTAAGTACATGTTAACAAATTCTAAATTACACTATTCTCATGAGTTAATGGCTACCTACGTACTATGTTAATAAACTGTAATTTGGGTGACCTATTGTAAAGTGTTACCAGTATAATAAATATTATTCTGTAATCTATACTTCTTCATCAGTGATCTTTTCACTGCCACTCCATAGAATGCAATGCAATAGAATCCAGTCACTGCTGGGTATACAGTCGCAGGCAAGAACTTTGTCAACCTTCATTTGAAACTGTTTGTTTAAAATATTAAAATTGTTAAGCATACTACGGAGTACTAATATTTTCATTTTCACAAGCACTACTAAGTTGTCTAGGTAAATTAAGTTAGATGTCAATGGAGCCATTAATAGTAGCACCTCTTTGTTGTAACTGTTAATTTACCTGGAGTTTTTGCTACTATTGGCATGTACAAATGAGTTCTCCATAAACTTTGAAAATATGTAATTGAAAATAGTTTATATACAGTGCTAAATTAGTGAAACTAATCAAATTGTTCAAATGAAGGCCATTTGTACAGGAATGCTAGATGTTGGTGTTTCATTAAATGTTTAAAAAGAACCAGCAGTTATGATGCTTCTTAAAAGTAGACAACAAGTTTATCGCTGCAGTGTAAATAAGACCAGGTGGCTCAGCAGATTCTTAATAAGAAGAATTCTGTATACATAGACTGCCTGCAGTACTTCTTTGTATGAGTGTTAAAGGTACTTCACTAAGTGTAATGCTTCATAACTCCTTAACAGGTGCAACAATGAAATGCTTTCATATTTATTTACTGCCTGCTGTCTCCTTCCTGTGTTCCAGCGAGGAGCAATTGTCAGCGAGCCAGCCATCCAGGTGCGCCGGAAAGGGAAAGGAATACAGGTGTGGCCCATTGAGAAGCTGGAGAACAAGCTGGTGGACATGAGGGATCATTACAGAGACTGGAAGGAGAAGACAGAGGAGATAGTAAGTGCAGTTCAGTCAGGTTTACACCCTATCACACAGCCTTTAGTCAGGTCTTATTATATAATATAATTTAAGCATCAGTTTATTTCAATTGTATTGTATTCAAACATTGTATTAATCTTCTACATTTCTTCCCTACCTTGTCTAAATGAACTTAGCAATGTCTTATTAAAACTTAATAATTACAGAATTAATGTTTTGAAGTGTGGTTTGTTTTACAGAACAGCAAGCAGAATAACAAGCGCGGAGACCCATTCTATGAGGCCCAGGAGAACCATAACCTGATTGGAGTCGCCAATGTATTCTTAGAGTGTCTTTTCCATGATGTTAAACTGCACTATGCAGTTCCTATCATCAGCCAGCAGGGAGAGGTAAAAGAAAAAAAAAATCCCTTGAGAAGAAAAATAATCCAAATGAATCATTTGCTGTACAGAACAATTATCAAAACTGATAATAATGAAAAATTATATAATCTGCAGCATAAATTATTCACTATTTATTTGAAACAGTCATTCAGTTATTCCTTTATTTTCCTCAGCTACTTTGACATTTTAAACCTGCATTTTGCAGTTTATTTTCTGGTTCATAAAACAATTGAAAGGCAGAACACATTATGCATTATATAGACCCTACACACTACAAAATAGCCAAAAAACGATAAGGAAGATTATATTAATTTAGCCACAAGAATATCTTAAAAAATACAAAACTATCTGTGCTCTATAGAAAGTGTCTGAAGTTCAGTTTTTTATCATGGCATGAACTATTGTCTCTATACAGTATAAACCATAGATAATAGAATAAATGATTGCTTAAAAACTAATTTGGTATTTCTTTAATGTTACAAACCAATGTATTTTGGTAACAAATACCTTAGAGAAGAGTTCATGGAAAACTACAATGTCAGGTATTTGTATCCTTCTATCAGTACGAGTTGTAGTGGCACAGCCAAAAATCAAATAGTAAAATGGAGAAATCAATTAATTTAAATATAATTTACTCCTTTATTTTTTTTAATTAGGTAATGGGGGGTAAAAATATATATTTCTGATGCTGATTTGACAACTGAGTAAAATTTGTTGTTCAGGTGGCAGGCCGGTTGCATGTGGAGCTGATGCGAGTGAGTGGAGCAGTGCCTGAGAGGCTGGCCGGAGGAGATGACTCCTCTGAGAACTCAAGTGAAAGCTGCAACTATGAGGTCATGGACAACAATGGAGAAATCATCCACATGGCCAAGAAACTCACTTGCAGGGTATGAATATTTTTGGGTTGGGGAAGAGGTATAGAAAGACATTAAGGTGATTGATGACATTTAAAAACTGCTGAAAAAACAATTAGGTGAATAAGCACTGTGGGAAGGAATTTGGGAAAGTGATTCACCTGGCTGGACAGGCTGATAAACACTAAAATATTTATCATATATAAAATGTGTCCTATAGTGCTGATTTCTTAGTACAAACTCTGTCTGTCAAAGTCTGTCAGTGTTCTTGTATCCCCTCATAAAACTGAATAGTTGAATAATGGTTTTATGCAACATTTTATGGTTTCATGTCTAATATTTAATGTCAAACACATTGTGATGGCCATAGTTTTTTGGACATTATTCATGGAGCAATGACATTTTGTGACCACTTTTGTGTCCATGTCTGCATGATTGAAAAGCCCTGGAAAACAATTAATTAACCTCTTCAATGTTTTTATGTTCAAATGTTTAGTTTCAATAGGCCAGATTTTTTAAAGCACACTTTACTCAGTCAAAATGATATATACATTGAGTACACATGTGGTAGGTATGAAATTCACATTTCTTTAAACACGTGTGTGTGTATATGTATGTATGTATGTATGTATGTATGTATGTATGTATGTATATACATAGGGCTGGACGATTAATCGAAAATTAATCGAAACCGAAATTCAGAAACTCTAACCGACGTAATTTTCCCATGTCATTTATTACGTTTTTTTAATCCTGTTACTACTTTCCCCTTAAAAACATACTACTGCGTGTGTAGTCACGTGACTCCACCCTGTCCAATCAGCGGCATGGACGCAACATGGAGGCGAACTCAAACACTGAGTCAACTGAGCAACAGGACCAGCTCGTACCATAGAAAAACGCAGTGTCCGTCATTTGGACACATTTTGGCTTCAGTAAAGAAGACACTGAACAAAATGAAGTCAAATGTAAACACTGCAGAAAAAACGTTTCAACGACCAAAGGTTATACCACTAATCTGTTTCAACACTTGGAGCACAATCACGTTACCGAATATGAACAGTGCATGAGTGAAAAGAGAGAGACTGACAAGCGCCCAGCAACAAGTCCCTCCACAAAGCAGGTGTCGATAACACAAGCATATACAAATGCTACACAATATGAAAAGGATTCAAGAAGATGGAAAGAAATAACTGACGCCATTTGTTACTACATCGCAAAGGATATGGCTCCCATAGCTACATTGGAGCGCAGTGGGTTTATACACCTCATTAAAACTCTCGACAGAAGATGCACTGTGCCATCGCGACCATATTTTTCCCAAACTGCGCTGCCCAACATGTACAAAACATGTTGTAAAAAGGTAGCTGCTGAACTGAAGTCTGTTCAGCACTTTGCAGCCACATCTGATCTCTGGTCACGTAGGACGATGGACCCATACTTGAGCCTTACTTTGCACTACATTGACGATGAATGGAAGCTGCGCAACAGATGCCTTGAGACGGCATATTTTCCAGTCGATCACACATCAGAGATGATTGCACAGGGCCTGAGAGATATGCTTTCTGCGTGGGAACTCACGGAAGAGAACCTCGTGGCCATTACGACAGACAACAGCACTAATGTTGTCAAAGCTGCACAGCTCAATGGATGGACACGGCAGCAGTATTTTGGATACCGGCTGCACCTTGCAATCGGTAAGTGCACATCAGCTTACCAGACACAATGCTATAATATTCAATAATCTAATTGGGCAGATCTGGGTGGTGACTGCCTGCTATATTCTTTCTGTGTTTGTTTGTATGTGTCATAAATGATAATGTCTATATGTTTTTATATGACTTGTGTTTTTTATTCTCCTTTTCTGAGCTGATGTTCTTGTTAAGCACTTTGTTACATGTGTTTAAAAATGTGCTATATAAATCATATTTTACTTCAGCACACTAAATAAATACTGTGACAACAATAAAAAAAAAAACTGTTCATATAGCACTTTTTCTTAATGTTACAATGTGCTTGATATTACAATGTTACAATGTAAACTTCACATTACAATGTAACAAAACGCTACATTGAGTCATCATTAGAGTAGAAATTAAATGCTCTAGAAGTGTTATTAATCTGATATTTAAGTAGTTTAAGAGGCATTTCTCCTCTTATTTATTTTTTCTACAGTTTGTAAAAGCTTCAGGTATAAGTGAAACCGTCAATAATATAATTCATTTTTCTGTGTGTGTGTTTATTTCAGAAAATTGAATGAAAGATCAATGTGTGGTGCGGGCAATGAGGGTGTGCAAAAACATAGTCAGTGCTTTTTCCTATAGAAGAAGGCGTTAGTGAAGGCGCAACAAGAGCTGAACCTGCCACAACACAAGCTGAAAACGTCATGTGTCAACAGATGGGGATCAATGCAAATGATGACTGCAAGGGTCCTTGAGCAAAGGAAAAGCCATCACACAGGTCCTCGCAGATGATAAAAAATCAAGGCACCTTGTTCCATCTTGGGCTGACCTGGATGTCTTAGAGGCTGTCAACAAAGCTCTCTCCCCATTGATGGAGTTCACAGATGCCCTGTCAGGAGAAGAGTATGAGACCATTTCATTCATGAAGCCTGTCCTACACATCCTCAATTCACGAGTGCTGGCTGAGGAGAAAGATGACACAGAGCTGACCAAAACCAGCATCCTTGAGTACCTTAAGGGGAAGTACACAGACCCCATCACAGAAGAGCTACTGGACACAGCCAGTTTTGTTGATCCCAGATTTAAAACGACATACATTTCTGCGCACCATGTCCCCACCATTCAGGAGAAAGTGAAAACAGAGATGGAGTCAGCAGCTGCAGTCTGCAGGGAAAGTCCCACAGAGAGTACAGAGCCCTCTACAACTTCATCAGAAGCAAAGAAACCAAAGAGGTCATTAGGAAGTTTTTCAAAGGAAGTGAGCCAACTCCTTCCCTGTCCAAGCCCTGCTCTTGCTCTTAATCAGCAGTGTTCTATTTACATTTTTGCACATAGCATTATTTAAAATATTTGTTTACAGGAGATGCAAGTTATTATTTTCTACTTTTCACATTGCATTATTTAAAATATTTATTTACAAGAGATACAAGTTATTTTCTACTTTTGACATGGCAATATTTAAAATCATTTATTGCAAAATATGCAAGTTAGTTATTTTCTACTTTTTTAGGAAACTTGCTTTTTACATTAAAACTGAAATAAGACGTTTTCATTTCAAGCAATGTGTGCTTTGATTTAAATTGTTCGAAATATTCAATAAATAACCATAAATTGTTTGTGTTTCCTTCAATTATTTTAAAATCACAAAGATAAGAAATGCACTCTTTCATTAGAAAAAAATATCCCACCTTTAATAGTTGAGAATATATTTACAGTAGAAACCTTGTCAGTGAACTATGAGGGCAAAAAAAAAAGAAAACAAAATAATCGTTAATTAATCGTAATCGAGGTAAAATGTTCAATTAATCGAGATTTAGATTTTTAGGTCATATCATCCAGCCCTATATATACATATATATAGTTGCGATCTGGGACTGTGTATGGGGAGGGACTAGGGTTGGCGATGCTCTGGGTTTGCTGTCTCCAGCTCCGGAGTGGTAGCAGAGGTTCAGCTCCAGCTCCAGGCCAGCTCCAGCAGCCCCTGCTCGAGTTCCACACTGCTACTCCGGCTCCAGAGCCACAAAAAACTGTGCAAACTAGGATGGGATCATTGTTTAGAAAGATTTTTTTTTTTTTATTTATTTTTTTTACTGCTTTTATGTAAATAACTTTTTAACAAAACCAAAATATTAATAACATAAACATCTCTTTAACCATTAAACATGAAAACTAGAAAGTAGAAAACTGTACAATAAAGATGGCTGTGGCAATTAGGTTTCCCATCCTACCAGTATTTTACCGGACTGTCTGGTATTTTTATACTACATGTACACTATGTGGACACTTCTAATTAGTGGATTTGGCTATCTCAGCCACACCCATTGCTGACAGATGTATACAGTGGCTTTCAAAAGTGTTCACCCCCCTTTTCCACATTTCAATGTGTTACAAAATGAAATCAGAATGGATTTAATATGTTTTTGCCACTGTTCAACACAGAACATTTCCATAATTTCCATAATGTCAAAGTGAAAAAGCTGCAAATTGTTCTAAATTTTATTACAAGTACAAAACTGAAAATAATGTAATGCATAAGTAATGACCCCTTTTGCTATGAGACCTGATTGAGCTGTGGTGAAACCAATTGTCTTTAGAAGTCACGTAATTAGTAGAATGGAGCAATTAAGGTGTGTCACATGATTTCAGGTTCGTCTTTGGGAAGTTCCACAGTTTGTTAGTACATTTCCTAACAGAAACTACATCATGAAGACAAAGGAACATTCAATGCAAATCCAGAAGAAGGTTCTTCAAAAGCACCAATCAGGGGTAGGATATAAGAACATTTTCAAGGCATTGAATATCCCCCGATGCACAGTAAAGTCCATTATTAAGAAATGATGAGAATATGGCACAACTGTGAATCTGCCTAGATCAGGCTGTCCTCAAAAACGGAGTATTTGGGTGAGAAGGGCACTAGTCAGGGAGGCCACCAAGAGGCTTATGACAACTCTAATTTTCATGGCTGAGCTGGGAGAAACTGCATACTGCAACAATAGCCTGGGTGCTTCACAAAAGTGGCCTTAATGGAAGAGGCAAAACAACAGCCATTCTTGAAAAAAACTTGCATCAGATCCTGGCTAGAGTTTGCCAGAAGGCATGTGAGAGACTCTGAGACAAAGAGGAGGAAGATTCTATGGTCTAATGAGACCAAAATAGAGCTTTTTGGCCTCAACACTAAGTGCTATGCTTGACGCAAACCTAACACCGCACATCATCCTGAGAACGCCATCCCTACCGTGAAGCATGGTGGTGGCAGCATCATGCTATGGGGATGCTTCTCTGCGTCAGGGCCTGGAAACCTTGTAAAGATAGAGGGAAAAATGGATGAAGCAAAGTACAGAGAAATCCGGGAAGAAAACCTGCTGAAGTCTGCAAGAGACCTGGAACTTGGGAGAATATTCATCTTTCAGCAGGATAATGACCCCAAACATTACATTAATTTAGTAATTAATTTAGAACAATTTGCAGATTATATTTTTAACTTTGAGATTATGGACATTTTCTGTTTTGATCAGTGGCAAAATCTCCTGATAAAATCCATTCTGATTTCATGTTGTAACACAATATGTGGAAAAGTCCAAAGTGGGTGAATTCTTTTGAGAGCCACAGTAAATCAAGCCACACAGCATTAGACAAGCATTGGCAGTAGAATGGACTTTACTGAAGACTTTTAACGTGGCACCATCATAGGATGTCACATTTCTGTCCTGGTTCTGTGAAGTGGAAACGTCTCGGAGCAACAACAGCTCAGCCGCAAAGTGATAGGCTCACAGAATGGGATTGTTGAGTGCGTATCACATAAAAATCGTGTATTCTTGGTTGCAACAATCACTTCTGAGTACCAAACTGCCCTTGGAAGCATCGTCGGCACAAGAACTGTTCATTCAGGAGCTTCATGAAATGGCAGAGCAGCCGCACAAAACTAAGATCACCATGCGCAATGCTAAGCTTCAGCTGGAGTGGTGTAAAGCATTGGCATTGAACTTGGGAGCAGTGAAAACATGTTTTCTGGAGTGATGAATCACGCTTCACCATCTGGCAGTCTGATGGACGAATCTGGGTTTGGCAGATGCCAGGCGATCGCTACCTGCCCAAATGCATAGTGCCAACTGTAAAATTTGGAGGAGGAATAATGGTCTGGGATTGTTTTTCATGGTCTGGGCTAGGCCCCTTAGGTCCAATGAAGGGAAATCTTAACACTCTTTGTGGAAACAGTTTGGGGAAAGGCCATTTCCTGTCTCAGCATGACAATGCCCCCGTGCACAAAACGAGGTCCATATAGAATTGTTTTGTTGAGATCGGTGTGGAAGAACTTGACTGCCCTACACAGAGTCTTTGGGATGAATTGGAATGCCGACTGCAAGCCAGCCTTGATCGCCCAACATCAGTGCCCTGATCTCACTAATGCTCTTGTGGCTGAATGGAAGGAAATCCCCTCAACCACGTAGTGTATGTATTTTGAGCCCCTGTCCAGTATTATTGGATATGTCGTTAAAAATGTTATCCGTGTACAATTTGCTCTCAACTTCCCCCCGTCGTCGTCAAATCGTCAGCACCCCCTCTAGGGGTCCGGTATTTTTGTATCTCAAAAATAGCAACCATAGTGGCATACAAGGTGCAGGGGACTTGACTCCAGCATGTGGCAACAAACGTTTGGACAAACTAAAGTTAGGACAGATGGCTGTAAAATTAGGTGAATTTAGGCGGATGTAGAATTTGGTTGAAAGTGGCTCAAGAGAGATGTGCCCTGAGATTATAGAATCACTTCTTGGACTGAGTGAGAGAGTGAAGGTGTCATATAATTACAATTAATAAAAAATAATGTATTATGTACTAATACCTGGAGTGAACACACAACAATACCTATTAATTTATATATTTTGTTAAAGAAAACTGAACTTAATATCTGAGTTTAATGGAGGGGGGGAAAAGAGTGGTGCAGCTCCATGACCTCGGCTCTGACTTAAGGCTCTGTCCGGAGTGCTCCAATGAGCCTGAGTGCAGCTCTGCTCTGGCTCCAGCAATGCCAGCTCTGCTCTATCTCTGAAGCACAACTAACAAAAACTGTCCAGCTCCACTCCGGCTCCGGATCCCAGGTTTGTTATTGGTGTAATACTGGTTTCTGGGGTCAAGGGTTAACCCTGCGTGGGAACATGGTGGGAACCAGTGATTGGGGGAGCCAATCACAGAGTGCAATGGCTTAAATAGGGGTGTCCTGGCTCAGGGTTTTCTACAGAAATGTGCATATTGTCGATTGGGTGGGTGCTAGCAAATGGTGGTTTAGCCATTTGTTTTTCGTTCACATATATGTTTGGCCCTGCAGTTCCTGCGAGTCAGAAGTTGTTACTGAGAATAGTGACACTCCTTGAAAGATGTGTTCACGTTCTGAGAATAAACTTGTTTGCTGGAATCCCGACTTTCTCTCATTATTTGTTTTGTGCTGGTGAATCCACATAGCATAAAAGCCTAAAACGCTACTGTGGTACTGTGGTAGGCTGGACTCAGTACCAGGAATGTCAGGTAGGGACTTAGTAGACCAAGAGGCTGGTTTATCATGTAGATAGCTAATTTATTGTACACTGTGCTCAGTTTGAAAATCGTGAGATAAAAAAATAATAATTTGCTCCTCTTTAGCCTAAACTAAACACACTGAAACAGGTCCCAATCTACACACGTCACAAATATTAAGCACTAACAACACACTACAGCAAAAAAGCCAGCCCATGATCCATAACAATATATAAAAATATCTAAAGTCCATAAGCATGGTCCTGTTATCCAAATACAATCCTACTTCTTCTCAGTACTCAAACAATAACAATAGTCTATGCTCCTACATGCTGACTATCCTTCTGCCTCTCCACATCAGGAGGCCATCTACTTTCTGTTTTATTGAGGAGGGGAGCCAGTAATCGCTCCCACTAGGGTCAGGGGAATGCCAGTCCCTCATGGTGCGGTCCTTCACTGCGCCGCCCATCACTGCATTACACTACTATTAGTTATTACTGAACAAAAATATAATCGCAACATGTCAAGTGTTGGTCCCATGTTTCATGAGCTGAAATTAAAGAGCCCAGAAATGTTCCATAAGCACAAAAAGCATATTTTTCAAAATTTTGTGCACAGGTGTACCTTTCTTGGGGACAATAAAAGACCACTCTAAAATGTGCAATTTTGTCACACAACACAATGCCACAGATGTCCCAAGTTTTGAGGGAGCGTGCAATTGGCATGCCAACTGCGTGAATATCCACCAGAACTGTTGCCAGAGAATTTAATGTTAATTTCTCTATCATAAGCCACCTCGTCGTTTTAGATTTAATTTGGCAGTATGTCCTCCCGGTCCCTCAACCACAGACTGTGTGACTACGCCAGCCCAGCACCTCCACATCCGGCTTCTTCACATGTGGGATCATCAGAGACGAATTCTGCACAAACTGTCAGAAACCATCGTGGGGAAATTCATCTGCGTGCTCTTCATCCTCACCAGGGTCTTGACCTGACTGCAGCTCTGGTGGACATTCCTGCCAATTACATGCTCCCTCAAAACTTGAAGATCCATAGATCAAAGACTTGAAATCCATAGATTAGGGCTTGATAAATGTATTTATATTAACTCAGTACATTCTTTGAAATGGTTGACTGTTGTGTTTATAATATATATTCATTTTTATTTTGTATTTAATTCATTGTATTCATATCCCGTTTCTTTCAGGTGAAGATCAAAAAAGCAACAGGGCTGCCCTTGAACCTGTCTAACTTTGTGTTCAGTCAGTACACCTTCTGGGACCAGTGTGAGCCCACTGTGGCACCACCAGTAGTCATCCCTGACATGCCTTCCCAAAGAAACAAGGAAGTTCAGTTCACTGTCAGTTTTGATCACTGCAAAGTAAGAAAAAAACTAAAAATCATTATCTTTAAACACTCAAATCTATTTAGTTTCACAATTGAAAGTTATTGCTATTACTGTTATTTAGCAGATGCCCTTATCCAGGGCAACTTACAAAATATAAGAGCAACACAAAGTGCAAAATGCAAAGAGAATGTAGACAGTAATTTAAATGTTCAAAATTGCATATAAAAAGCAGATCCGTTGTTACTAGCTTCTTAAGGTGTATACACAATGGGTGTAAAATGGGTGATTCGAGTGGAAATTTGCATCGCTAAGATAGAAACTGTCTCTATGTGTTATTTATTTTTCGGCGTGACTAGAAAGAATCTGAGTAGTCTGAAGCAGTGCAAACCCATGTGGAAGCACTCCTTGATGTATGCACATACATAAGAAACAGCATGGATAACTAGAAGTTCATTTGTGAGCTATCGATTATAATTCTAAATTAAATGACGTGTGTGTGTATGTATATGTATGTATATATACAGTACTGTGCAAAAGTTTTAGTCAGGTGTGAAAAAATGCTGTAAAGTGAGAATGCTTTCACAAACAGACATGTTAATAGATTATCAATTAACTAAATGCAAAGTGAGTGAACACAAGAAAAATCTAAATCAAATCAATATTTGGTGTGACAGCATATGTGTGTATATACATACATACACACGTGAACATGGTGTACATATATATATCATGTACTTATGTGCAATGAAAACAGACAACGGCGCTTTTCAAACTTTTACTGACAGATTGAATGTCTGCATGCATAGACATCATTATTTGTACACAGAGACAGTACAAACATACTCATGTGTCAATCAATCATGGTTTCTGATGAAGTAAACAAAGATTTCCACAATAGCTACAATAATATTTGTATTGCAACAGAGCAGATCTGTGCACTGACACACAGCTGGAGGGCTACTGTTTGGTCACGTCGTATCCAGTGTAGAATGGCATTCTGTGACGTTGCTTGCTCGCATCCAGTGTGTATGCACCTTTAGTCACATGTCATGGCATTTGGCCTATATAAACCTTGTTCTGACAAGAAAGAAGAACTGTTCAGAGGTCACACTTCTGTGCAAGTGTACCTACACACTTTGTGCTACATTACCAGTGGCTTTTCTTCTCTGTTGAAGGACTATGTGGTTCACGTGACAGAGGAGTTCCTGGAGTTCATTGCAGAGGGCGCTCTGGCAATTGAGGTGTGGGGTCACCGCTGCGCAGGGAACGGCCAGTCATTATGGGAATTGGATGCCATGCAGGCCAAAACACGGACACTTCAAGACCGGTACCCCCATTTTGTGTACACCACCAGCACCACAGATAACATACGAATATACATATGGCAGGGGTATCCAGCCCAGGTTCTGCAGAGAAGCACTCCAGCATGTTTCATAGATCAGTAGGTTAAGTCAGGGATTCTCAGTTTTAGTCCTTGAGACTTTTTGTTTTTTGTTCCATTCTAAAACATTGGAACATAACTGGATACTTAACAGTTTTACTGTAAGTTATTTTAAAATCCTGAAGACACTTGATCCTTCAGGACTGATGTGCCCTCCTGCTTTGCTTGCACTTGACTGTACTTGTATTCACAAGATAAGGCATAGGAACAAAGAATCTTACCAGTCCAACTCCCTTACAAGGTGGAGTGAGGTATCTCGCAGGATCGAAATGTGGACCTCTGTCCAGGAGCTCAATGAGTTGGGAGAATATACAGCAGTGGAGCTGCACCAGGCTAAAGATGTCAACACTGGGGGAGTCTTCCAGCTTCGCCAGGTAACAGACTAACCCCTCCACCATTACAACACCAACATGCTCACCTTTAATGTTTTGTAGAACTTGGGTTGTTACTCAACTGTTGGGTTGTTTGGGGATGGGGGGTGTTTTCATCTGTTTTTGTTATGTTATATAACTTTTTTGTTATATGTTATAGGGATGTTAATAGCTTACCATTTAAATGTTAAAATAATAACAAATTATTTAAAAAATTATCTATATATATATATTTAAAAAGAAAAATCAAATTGTAAGTTTCAGGTTACAGGAACAGAATGGAGGACTCGGGTGCGGGCAAGAGGCAGATCAATAACAGGTGTGGGTCGAGTAACGGTGAACAGGTCAATGCAGGCAAAACAAGGAAGCGTGGTCAATATATCAAGCATAGGGTCAGTCGATCGGGCATACAGGCATGCCCAGGATCGGGCATTTTTAATTTCAAAACAACCCAGTTTTCAGAATTAACCTGGCTTATAAACACTTAGAAAATCATATACATACAAATCCCCATAATGCTATTTTTATGTTCAAGAGATATAATACAGTGAGGGGAAAAAAGTATTTGATCCCCTGCTGATTTTGTACGTTTGCCCACTGACAAAGAAATGATCAGTCTATAATTTTAATGGTAGGTGTATTTTAACAGTGAGAGACAGAATAACAACAAAAAAAATCCAGAAAAACGCATTTCAAAAAAGTTATAAATTGATTTGCATGTTAATGAGGGAAATAAGTATTTGACCCCTTCGACTTAGTACTTGGTGGCAAAACCCTTGTTGGCAATCACAGAGGTCAGACGTTTCTTGTAGTTGGCCACCAGGTTTGCACATGTCTCAGGAGGGATTTTGTCCCACTCCTCTTTGCAGATCCTCTCCAAGTCATTAAGGTTTCAAGGCTGACGTTTGGCAACTCGAACCTTCAGCTCCTTCCACAGATTTTCTATGGGATTAAGGTCTGTAGACTGGCTAGGCCACTCCAGGACCTTAATGTGCTTCTTCTTGAGCCACTCCTTTGTTGCCTTGGCTGTGTGTTTTGGGTCATTGTCATGCTGGAATACCCATCCACGACCCATTTTCAATGCCCTGGCAGAGGGAAGGAGGTTCTCACCCAAGATTTGACGGTACATGGCCCCGTTCATCGTCCCTTTGATGCGGTGCAGTTGTCCTATCCCCTTAACAGAAAAACACCCCAAAGCATAATGTTTCCACCTCCATGTTTGACGGGGGGGGGTTGGTGTTCTTGGGGTCATTCCTCCTCCTCCAAACACGGAGAGTTGAGTTGATGCCAAAGACCTCGATTTTGGTCTCATCTGACCACAACACTTTCACCCAGTTCTCCTCTGAATCATTCAGATGTTCATTGGCAAACTTCAGATGGGCCTGTACATGTGCTTTCTTGAGCAGGGGGACCTTCCTGGGGCTGCAGGATTTCAGTCCTTCATGGCATAGTGTGTTACCAATTGTTTTCTTGGTGACTATGGTCCCAGCTGCCTTGAGATCATTAACAAGATCCTCCCGTGTAGTTCTAGGCTGATTCCTCACCGCTCTCATGATCATTGAAAGTCCACGAGGTGAGATCTTCCATGGAGCCCCAGATCGAGGGAGACTGACAATTATTTTGTGTTTCTTCCATTTGCGAATAATCGTACCAATTGTTGTCACCTTCTCACCAAGCTGCTTGGCGATGGTCTTGTAGCCCGTTCCAGCCTTGTGTAGGTCTACAATCTTGTCCCTGACATCCTTGGACAGCTCTTTGGCCATGGTGGAGAGTTTGGAATCTGAGTGATTGAATGCTTCTGTGGACAGGTGTCTTTTATACAGGTAACGAGCTGAGATTAGGAGCACTCTCTTAAAGGGAGAGTTTAAGTTACCTGTATAAAAGACACCTGGGAGCCAGAAATCTTGCTGATTGATAGGGGATCAAATACTTATTTCCCTCATTAACATGCAAATCAATGTATAACTTTTTTGAAATGTGTTTTTCTGGATTTTTTTGTTGTTATTCTGTCTCTCATTGTTAAAATACACCTACCATTATAACAATAGACTGATCATTTCTTTGTCAGTGGGCAAACGTACAAAATCAGCAGGGGATCAAATACTTTTTTCCCTCACTGTACATTTTGCAAAGAGTGCACCTGTCTAGAAACTAGTCAGAATTACACAGCAAAACAACAAAAATGAAACTAATTGGCTAGTTGGCGAATAAATATAAAAACATCTTCAAAATGATGATGATCACAATTGTGTGATGATTGTTGTTGTTGTCGTTATTATTACCAGTAATATTTAATTACAATAATAATAATAATAAATGTACATTGCTTACTTTGCATTGATTGTAAACGCGTGTGTTCAGCTTGGGGCAGATGTGATCTTGGCAGGTCTGGGTTGTCGTGTTGAAATACATCTCGGACTATTACAACTTATTTATTATTTATTAATCTTAGTGGCTTTCTTTTGTGTCAATTTGTCTGTTATCTGTTATTTGTGTTGAAAAGGTGATTCTGACATTTAGGTTGACCAGCGGAAATAAACTAGAAATGTGTAATCTGCACTGTTACTGCCTCACATTTACATTCCCATGATAAACTTCTGCCTCCCACTCTTCCAAATAGCTGTCATAACTGTGTACAGTACTAATCAATGTGCCAAATAAAACAAGTTTACAGTACTAAAAAGTGTGTTTAATTTAGTTTACTCTCAGAAGTAGTAAAATGTTCAAAACATCCCCCATTTGACTTTAAAAGTGCTCTCATGTAGTGAGCATTTTCAGCGTGCCACCATCTTTTCCTCACCTTTTGTAGTTGTTTGGATTATTATTATTATTATTATTAGGGGGCCAAGCAACAAAGTTGCTGGAACCCTATTGTAATTGTTAGGATTATTCTTATTAAGCTTCCATGCACGAAGTGCTGGAAGCCTATTGTTTTTGTTAGAATTTTTATTACAAAATGCTACAAAAATCTTCTTCTCCAAAACCAAATGACACATGCATATGCCACTTCATACTCATGTATACCTTATGCCCCACTATTATACTTGCTCATCAGAAGTTGCTCGGTCTCACGCTTTATCCGCCATGTTGCGTTCTCTGATTCAAACTTTGGTGCCTTCTACTCCATGGCACTAATACCGACTGTGACACAAATTGGCATGCATGATACTAGTACAGAGTACTACCAAGGTTGTTAAAGGCGAGTTGCCACAGTGAAAAACATGGGTTCTGTGGGACAATGAAAGAAAAGTACATGCCGCTGCAGACAAGTTACACATTTCCTGCACAAACTTAGTACAATAATATAGGACAATGTTATGCTTGATTGTGGTGAGTTTTGTCACCAACGGTGACACGGCACGGTGGCCACGATGCTTAAGGCCATGTCACATCCACAAATTGGTATGCATGACACTAGTACAGAGTCCTACCAAGGTTGTTAAAAGCGAGTTGCCCCAGTGAAAAACATGGTTGCTGTGGGCCAATGGAAAAAACATATGCGCCACGTTAGACACGTTACACATTTCCTGCACACTGGAATGTAGTACATACATGAAACTCTGCACATATGATTATGTCTATACCTTGAACATACAACCAGAAAATGAAGTTTGTGGGGTACATGGTTAAGTCGCCATATTGCATTTAACATGTGATGGTATGTAAATATTAAGATGGCTTCTGCGACGGAACTATAAAGCCCAGTGTCCTGAAAATTTGCGTATGTTACATAGGTACTTCCATCTGTAAAATTTGTAAAAGGCAAGTGGGTGCACTCTAAAACATGGCCGCCACAAGCCAATGACTGTGAATGTATGTTAAATATGTGTATTTTCAAACATAGGACATCTGACCCCAGAAAAAAGCCAAAAAAAGCCAAATTCACAAACTCACAAAACTTGGTACAATAATAAATTACATTGTTATGTTTGATTGTGATTAGTTTCATCACCAGTGGTGATATGGCATGGTGACAAATTGTGTTACAAAATGTCACTTATGACAGCAAATATATTCAGAACTGTAAGGCCTAATGTACTTAAAATGTCAGTGATTAAACTAGTACAAAGTTGATGAAGCCAATCTGATGGGACACAAAACCCGGCTGCTGTATTTCAACCAAAAGGGCAGCTTCACATGTCAGCCACATCATGACATTCCTTATGTAGACCTCTACCTCCATCACATGGCCAAACCTGTAAATTGCATTCTGCATCTTGAATGACACAATAATGAAAACTTCACATATATGCTAGAATTAAGTGAAAAATGCAATGGTACCTTACATAATTGATTCATGCAAGCAAGAAATTAATATTATAGTCCAGTGACATTGAAATATGCACTACAAAAGATTGAAAACCTCAAATGTATACTACATTGGATTGAAATTGAAAATTACACATTTCATAACACATCCATTTAAACTACAAATGCCTGATAAAATCTGAAACCTACTGATACAGCTTGGAAGCCTTAATAGTTGCATGCAACTTCTATTTTTAAGTACACACAATTGTTTTGCCAGATGGGCAGATCCCAGAATGGTAAACCCTTATCATCATTATTAATTGTTGTTGCACCCTTTATGTCGCACTGTTGCCTGTGAGATTTGTAAATAAAAAAAAAAAAAAAAGCTATTACGATTAAGGCATGAGAAGGTAAGGGAAGGAAGGCATAGGGGAAATCAAAATAAATGATACGAGTACTAGCAATGCAGAGCCAGTTTATGAAGTTACATATGCTCTGGAGGAAGGGGAGTGGAGAGGAGGCAGGAAGACCACAGCGGTCTGGAGGGGATGTATGGAGAGATGAAGGACTGATGGTAGCTTGGTGCAGTCTGGTCCAGACAACGGTAGGTGATGGTCAATGTCTTGAACTGAATGAGTGCCAGGATCGGGAGCCATTGGAGGGAGCGGAGCAGTGAAGTAGCGTGTGTGTGAATCGGGGCAGAGAGAATACCAGGAGAGTCACAGAGGTCTGGATGAGCTGGAGCTGGCGGATGGTAGTTTCAGGCAGGCCAGCAAGGAAGGAGTTACAGTAGTCTAGATGGGAGAGGACTAGGGACTGGACGAGCAGCTGATTCGAGTAGTCCGTGAGGAAGGGTCAGATTTGGCGTATGTTGCTCAGGAAGAATCGGCAGGTGCGTGCCAGCGTGGTGATGTGCCGAGTGTAGGATCGACTCCTATGTTCTTAGCGGAAGAAGAGGGACAGAGTGTTGTAGATTCCAAGGGGATTGAGATGGAGAGGTCAGCAGAAGATGAGGAGGAGTGGGGGAAAAAGAGGAGATTTGATTTGGAGAGGTTGAGCTTGAGGTAGTGCGAGTGTACACTTGTGAGGAGGTTGAGCTTGAGGTGTGCATGATGGTGGACAGCTCACTAAAGGGTCTTTGAGAGGAAGGGAAGTAGGGATACAGGGTGGTATTTCTGAGGAGAGATAGGGTCAAGGGTTGGTTTCTTGAGGAGTGGGATGACAGCAGTTGTTTAAAACAGAGGGGAAACAGCCAGAGTGGAGGGAGGAGATGAAGGGGAGTGGATCGGGAGCAGTCGCTTGGAGAAGGCGAGTGGGGAGAGGGTCCAAGGCACATGTATGGGTTTGTGACCTAGGAGGAGAGAGGAAAGTTCAGAGTCTGAGAGAGGTGAGAATGAAGGAAAGGACATTTAGGCAGAATGGGAGAGGAGGGGGTACTGCTGAAGATACTGTACTGTACTGTACTGCTGTAGGCATTCAGGGTAATGTAAGTAGATGGATTATGAACTGGTTGATGTATAGGAAATAGAGGGTGTCAATAAGAGGAGTTGCTTCTAACTGGAGTGAGGTTGTTAGTGGAGTGCCACAGGGATTAGTACTAGGGCCTTTGCTTTTTCTAATCTATATTAATGATCTGGACTCTGGGATAGTTAGCAAACTTGCCAAATTTGCAGATGATACTAAAATAGGTGGCTCAACAGATACAATCTCAGCAGCACAGGCTATTCAAAGGGACTTAGATAGTCTTCAGTTGTGGGCTGACACCTGGCAGATGAAATTCAATGTGTACAATTGCAAGGTATTACATGCAGGTAACACAAATGTCCACTATAATTACACTATGGGAGGAATAGAACTAGATGAAGTAACGCATGAGATAGATCTAGGAGTCTATGTGGACTCCTCACTTTCTCCATCCAAACAATTTGTGGAAGCAATAAAAAAGGCAAAAGTGTAGAATTTAGAACAAGGGAAGTAATTTTAAGATTGTACAATGCACTAGTTAGACCTCATCTGGAATACTGTGTACAGTTTCTGGGCTCCACACTTCAAGAAAGATATCGCTGCTCTAGAGGCAGTTCAGAGGAGAGCAACCAGACTGTCCTACTTGGAGAGACTGAGGGAACTGAATCTTTTCACCCTGGAACAGAGGAGACTACGTAGGGACTTGATTCAAGTCTTCAAAATCATGAAAGGCATTGACCACATCAAACCAAAAGAGCTTTTCCAGATCAGCAGGGACACTCAGACACAAAAGGAAATTGGAAAACAGGAGACACTTCTTCACACAGAGAGTTGTCACAATCTGGAACAAACTACCCAGTGATGTGGTTGAAGCTGAACATTTGGGAACATTTTAAAAGAGACTGGATAGTATCCTTTGAACACTTAGTTATTAAAGGACACCAAACGAGCACGATGGGTCAAATGGCCTCCTCTCGTTTGTAAACATTCTTTCTTAAAATCAGGAATGCTAAGACTGCCTGAAACTAGGAACACAACAAGATGGCTGCCTTTCACCTGTACTGTCCTGTGTCACAACAGAAATGTCACAACAGAAGGATTTACAAGTTGTCATAGACAGCTATGACAACTTGTAAATCCTTCTGTTGTGACATTTCAGTTGGTTGCACTTGAATAAATATATATTCTGCTCCAAGGGTTTTGTCTTACATTATTATTTTTATTATAACCTATTTAACCACTAATATCAGAATCATACCATTATGTGCTAGTGAATTTATCATTTTAAAATATGCTGCTATTCTGCTTGGTCTGGAATTATCACAGTTTTTGGGATATGAGGGAACATGATGTAATTTGGTCCTAAGATAGAAGGAAGCTGACTTCACCCTAACATGAAATCATTAAAATATTGTTGATGTTTCTGAAATGTATTGCCATATGTGCTCCTGTCTATGGTATGTGTGTTGGTTGTTTAATGGTGCAATGCTGTCTGTTCTCAGGGTCATTCTCGCAGGCTGCAAGTGGCAGTGAAGCCAGTACTACAGTCAGGGACATTACCCTTAATGGTGGAGGCAATCCTCTCTGTGTCCATTGGGTGCGTGTCTGTTCGCTCTACGAAGCTTCAGCGGGGACTGGACAGCTACCAGGTAAAGATTTAAAACAAAACTCTGTTCATGGAAGTCTTTAATAACATCTCTATTTCAGAGAATAATTAATGGAATCATAATTTTAAAAATGATGTAGATTTCACCACAATACCGTCACACTTTAAATTCACAAAGAAGTTGCTCTCTGAGAAGAATAAAATACAGTTGTGAATTATCAGCACTTTCAGGCTTCTGTTTGTTCTGCATAGCAATAAATATAAATGCCATGGACACCCAAGACACAGCCCATATATCATATGGCCCATTTATAATGTGAACTTCACTGCTGTTTTTTTATTATTATTATTTTATAAATTGTATAAATCTTCCAACAACCATTTATCTTTTTATTTGTGTGTGCATCCACCATAAAAATACCAATAACAAGTATGACTTTTGACTGCCAATGTGGATGATGACTGAATTAATTAAACAGGGTCAATGTTTTTGACCAACAATCCATAGACATCAATGGTGTGGCAGTCAAAAGTTTATGGCCCTGTTTTGTTAACTCAGTCAACTTGAATCTTAAGAATACAAATTCTAGGCTCAGTCAGGGTTTGTAGAAAAGATAGCATTGATAAATAAGTATATTTTAATGAAGAGAGTCTATTGACCACAACTATACATTCAAAACTTTAATATACACAACATGAATTAGCCTAGAATTTAGAAACCATATAGTTGGAAATTGTTTACTTTTTGAAGAAAATTCAAACAATGGTGCAATGCTATGAAACATTAAATATAGAACTATATTTAATTCCAAAAAAGGAAATTGTCAGTTGATTTTTTACACAGTGTTAGGCAATGTCTTTAGTATTCTGTGGATTTGATGAATTCATGATTTCTTCTGCTGCATGCTGTTTGTGTTTACGGAGTGTATTCTCTTCTGCCAGAGGGAGGATGATGGTGATATGGATAGTTATCAGGTATTATATCTGCTGCTGCTGCTAAGATCAATACTATGGCATGAGGTACAAAGCTCCTATTGGCCAAGCAATTAACAGGGCAACAGGGGTTCATGATTGTTGATCGATAAGGAAACATTATTCATTATTATTCTTTGGGATTTGTAATTTGGGTCAGAATACTTAGCCTTCACTTCACATAAAAGCTTATCACCTGGTTTTCTCAAGGCTAAAATGCGTTTTCCATGTCAACTTCAGAGTTTACACTTTCACGCACACAATGGCAATTAACGTCTGTAAATTGGTAGCCCTGGAATTTTGTAGCAAACTGCTAATAATATACTGGGTACCAGACACTGAAGCCAGTCCTGCTATGTCTCACAGTAGTGGCCAATCCCTCTGCAGATCTGATTGAAGTGTGCAATTAGATTGTGAAAAGTGTTGATATACATTTCAAAATAATACATTAAGCTGCTTTATTTATGAACACTAGTGTGCCCGGTGTAACTCCTGATTAAATTACCTTCTGTAAAACATTAAATATATTGTACTTCTGGTTATGTTTTAAGTAACATCAGGATCTGGCACACTTATTTAAGAGTCTCATGGGTATAACAGTGATCAGAAGACAGTGTTGTCATAAGCTCCTGAATCATATTCCATTCACTTGCCTATTCACAAAGTGGTGGATAAACCTTGGTGTCCTTGGCAAATATATAGTTAGTATTACAGGTTCACTCAGAATCATACACAATGTCGAGAGACGGAAAAATAAGTACAATTACACATTTGCTTTTTAAAAATTACATTTCAAGGAACGTTCAAATATTTGAACGTCACAAGTTATGAGAACAATGATATATTGATCCCTTAGGTACAGTTAACAAGCAAGTATAATGGGATTCATTTTAAGCAGGATATACAAAGAAACAAAACAAACTGACATTGGGATGCATTTAATTGCACCACCAGAAATTCACCTACTAACTTCAGCGGGCTGTTTGCTTCTTGCCGGCTTAAGAACTACAAAAATAATGTTCACTTTCTAAAGCATGGCTGCATGTCTCATTTGCATGGGAATTCAATTGGACATCCAAGAAACTCTTATTCAAGAAGGTTAACTTGGGTCAATAATCACAAGTACTGAAATGTGTTTCTCACCAGTAATCAATTTAAGTGATTAGGTGGTCAGTTATTAGATAATGATACTGTTACCTTATGGGATCCCGTCTTTTTGTCATGCACTATTCATCATAAACATTTTATCACCAGCGTCAATTCATCACCTATTTGCATATTCATCAGCAGTTTGCATATTCAGTTACAAGCTACACACGGACTGTCTCTTTTGATTTAGATTGAATATTCCTTAATGTCCTACGATTCCAAAACAGATTTTTAGACCGGCAGTTGAAGTTGATTTTTCAAAGTATATATTCAATTCAGTAAATAAATATGGAGGGTAATTTGTGCCAAAATTAATAAATAACGAAATACTTAGGCCTGCATGAATAATAATAATAAAAAAACTAAATAGATAAATATATATATTTTCTATTCATGTATTTATTTTTCATATTTGTTTCATATTGTATTTATTAATTTTTTTAATTTAGCCGATATGGACTTTGTAATAACAGTCATTGTGAAAGAGTTATAATCGTGTTGATTCTTTGAATTTTTACACATCATATATTATCATTATTTTATTAACAGATTAACAGACCATCTCATCTGCCCGTCCTGATCGGCTCAGGAAGTTTCTGACTTTCCTTTGGAATTCAGTCCTGATCACATTGCAAACCCAGGTCTCTGGATCAATGCCTTACTCAGTTTGATCATGAATGCTAATTCTTTTGCATTAGGTATGGCACTGTAGTGATGAAAAGCGTGTTTTCTGCATTGATACGCAGCTGTAGTGGAGCCATTTCAAAGCTCTTTCATGTTGCATAATGTCATATTTCAATTGTATGATATTTTTAAAACTGGTTATTTGTGTTTTATAAAAAGTCTGCTAAGATACGTACCTTTGTTTTAAAGTAGTCCATCAAGGACATGGCACATTGGATCTGATAAAACCATACAAAGTACACAACCTTTCCAGTGTCTTGCACTAGTGTGTGTCTAGCAAGCTATGCCACTGTTTCTTTCAGTCCTCAACTACAAAAATAATATTATAATAATAATTAGCTAATAAAACATTTTATTTATAACGCACTCTTCTCATACAGAGCGGAACAAGTCAATCAGTCAAAACAGACTCAAGTCAACAGTATTAAAAAAAAGACTTGCAAGATCCTCAAAAGCTTTTCTAAAACAAGTTGAGTTTTAAGAAATATCTGGCGTGTATGTAGTGGCGCTTCTCAAAGCGTTGTACAGCTGTAGAGCTGCTTCAATAGGCTGTGTCTTGAGTTTGCAACGAGGGTGCTGCAGAAATAAATAGCTTTTACATGATTATTTACAATACTGAAAATAAATAAAAACCTAATCACACACAAACTACACCTCACCATAAAGACACAAAAGCAGAAAATGCAAATCTTTGTAAATAATGTAAGTCATGTTGTTGTTTATCAGTGATTAACCAGACTTGTCTACACCGATAATGTTACCTACCACTTGCTGAAAGCTGCCGGTTGCAAACAAATTCAAAACTAAACACCGCTTCAAACATGTGGGTAAGGCATGACTGCTCTTCAATGTTGGTCCCACTACAGGATCAATCATGTCTCTCAGGTTTAATATGCTTCATGGTGTTAATATGTACCGCTTTCATACACCATCCTCACCAAAAAAATCTCAAGGGTCTTGCCTGTGTTTAAATACCCGAGGTATGCATGTTTGACGCCGGCAAACCAGATGAAGTATGCGTAGTTCCTACATTTTAAAAAGTTGGATCGAGTTCTGGTCCTGCTCAAAAGCAGGATCACTTTTGAGCTCGGATTTGATCTCAGATTGATCGCTAATCCGTCTATTACAACACAATTGAGATCAAGCTCAAGATCAGAGCCCAGATCCGAGATCAGTTCCCGTTAGTACAACCCGCCCTAGATTACACAGTTTATTGCGATAAGTTTATTATTAGTTTTTTCTTGTTTATGAGCATGTTTTGATACACAATTGAAGAATCACAAGTGATATAGCTCTCTGTCCTCTGATCGGCTCATCAAGTTTCTAACTTTCCTTTTGAATTCAATCTTTTGTATTATGTAACTGGCGTCAGGATTGCTGGTGTTAGTGTTTGGACTGCTGTTGGCACTACAATTCAGCATCTATACAGGACTGTATACAAAGCTGTCCATGGGCACACAGAATAAATAAACTTTCTGTTGAGAAACAAAAAGTGAACAGAAGTGTTTAGAAGTTGCCAAAGCTATTTTGTTGTATTTCTACTTTCAGACAGTTTTAGCATTCCTAATCTTGTTTTTAGTTTTGCCTTAAAGGGGTCATGAACCGAGAAATCAAAATTCCCTTGATCTTTTGTCATATAAGAGGTCATTGTACTATGAAAACATCCTGTAAGTTTCAGAACTCAAAACTTTCTCGTTAGTCTAAAAACAGCTTATATTGAAGCCAATCTGCAAAAGCAACAGGATGTGGAATGTGCCACTTTATTACCTAATAGTGTGGCTAAACCCCGCCTCCGCAGAAGAAGATCAACGCCTGCTTCTACATTATTGCCTGTTTAGCCCCGCCCACCGATTAACGCGTATAGTAGGTAAATAACGAGAGAGGCAAACGCAGGTCTATGCAGAAACCAAACGATAAAGATGGCTCCGAAGACAACAAGACGCTGCGCATTGCGAAGTTGCGGAAAAACACAGTCTTTGCATTGCCTTCCTTCTGATCCCAACATTAGGAAAGAGTGGATGAACTTTATTTTTAATGAAGTTCCAGACCGCGTCAGTAAGAACTTGGTTCTTAGTTCACTTCATTTTACCGCGGATTCGTTTACAAACAAGGCACAATTCGTTGCAGGATTTTCCGAAAGATTGAAACTAAAAGACGATGCTGTGCCGACTATATTGGATCCGATAGTAATGTCGCACCACACAAGTGTGAGTAACTGTTTTTATTACGTGGTCACTATTGCTTTGTCTGTTATTACAGATCGTTTGATATGTACTGAGTATTTATGCGTTTTTAACCTAAATCACAGCAGCGACCATCTCTGAAGGATATAGGTTGTCAAACATACATGCAGTTTTCAAAACAATTCCACACGTGTACTGACGGGGGAGTTGAACATTTTTAAATATGCAAAACTGTTAGCCAATCATACCAGTGGGCGTTTACTTCCAAGTCTACAATCCGCCAAGCCTATTCACATGGTGTGTTCCGATGAGGGGGGTCAAAACAGGACAGAAAATAGCCTATTACTTCTAAATTATTATGTTTTTTTATGTAAAAATCTTGATAACATTATAAGTGGACCTCAGAGAACAGTACAAAATAAAAAAGGCAGTTCATGACCCCTTTAATTAAAGTTAATCTTGTTCCTAGTTTGCCTTAATTGTAGTTAATTCAGTACAGCTGCTAAAACATAGGTACTTGAGCGGCTGTTGAGAAAGCTGCACTGTTTCACGGTACCAAAAAAAGTCAAGCAGTTGAATCGGGGACAAAAACCAAGAGACAGTATTTAGGGCACCAATGATTTGCTAAATTTAGAAGCATGTGGCCACTACAGGGTCAGGTATATAGAATGATTGCCTTCCTGGATGAACTCATCCAGGAAGATTTAATCTGTGAACGTTGTCAGCATGTTTAAGCTAGAGATCAGAGTCCGTGATCTGCGCTATATTAGTGTAACAATCACCCTGCATGACTGTTAAACACCCGCACTGTCTTCCAAATGGAGCGATTACTGGCCCACTTTATAAACCGTTAAACTGTCAGCAAGGGTGACAAACAGCAAACGCAGGGACATCAAATGTGTCAGTTCTTAGCTAATGCAGTTTATTGTGGGGGATTCAGTTTGAGAAACACAAATAGAATAGGATAGGAAAGAAACCATTAATTAAGTGAAGTATAGAATATAGGACAAAAGAAAGACTGCAGAATACAACTATAGTATAAAGATAGAGAAGGGATATTAATTGATATATGGAAAAGGTAGAAAAGTACTGGGAATAGAGAAAAAGAAAGAGAAAAATAAAGTGTTGAGCTACAGCATGAGCCCAAAACACTCACTAACATTCAGACCATCCACAGACAGACAACCCAACAATCACACCCTGTAGAAAACAATTAGATAAATGGGAATGGAGAAAAATGAGATTGAAATGGATACAATCCAGGAAATGTAATTGTAAATTTTGTTCAGCCTGTCCCCAAAGTAAAGAAGAAATTAACTGTGCTGCAAAGTAACAAAATAAATTGGTGAAGTCCAAGTATTGATGATAATGATCATGGAAAAACAAACCAATGTCAACAGAATGGAGTGAGCTCATCCAGCAGAAGTCCAGTTAAACAGCAATGAATGTTGAGGTGATTGATTGTAAACAATTGAGAGCATTGCAATGGTCTTGGTGAATAATCCAGGAATGATGAGTGAAGATGAATGCAGCAGTTGTGAGGAAAGTCCAAACAAGCCAACACACAAACTGTAAAACAACAGGATTCTACACTAGACAAAACAAACACCTACATAAACAACAGTGCTAATAAAAATTAAAAAAACAAAGAAGTATATGAGATCTGAACACACTGTTGATCAAAGTACAGACAATATAGAAATGGATTGCAAAACAATGGAGTCACCCCAGCTATGACTGCCTTGTATATACAGGTGCTGCCTAGGCTGTGATTGGACAAGAAGAGATAGAACCAGGGGACTGTGGGAAGTGAAGTTTTTACCTGGCCAGGCTACTGTCTCTAGTTAAAGGGACAGGTGGGTGTTTAACCACCCACTTGTGTAACATTGTGAATTGTTCAATCAGCCCATGAGTGAGATGGTGTAAACACCAAAACCTAGGAAGGTTGAGCCCTTAGAGCAGGAAAATGCAGAGAACTTCTGGTCTACAGTAGGTGGTAACTGCAGAAAAGGACGTGCACACACTTTAGAAGAGACCACCCAAGAGCTAGAAAAGAACAGGTTCCAACTAAGTTGGACAGTGACAGCTCAGAGGGTAATGGGAGGGCAGTTGAGGACCAGAGCACCCTGATGCCCACTCCCTCGCCCCAGAACAGGGAGGTGGTTATAGTAGGAGGCGTAGATCACACAGTGTGTTCTAGTGATGAGGAGACTCGTATAATATCTTGCCTGCCTGGTGCTCAGGTTGCATCTTCCTAAACTAGTAGATGAGCTACTGGACAAAGCTGGGGGGGATCCATTTGTCATGGTCCACATTGGAACCAATGACATAGGAATGGATAGCCCAGAGGTTCTGCAAGACATATTTAAAGTGTTAGGTAAGAAACTAAAGAGCAGAAACTTCACAGTAGTTTCCCCCTAAATACAGTAATCCGTCACATATCCGACTGCCATGGGACCGGAGTAAGGACGGATACACTAAAAGGTGGATAAGTGAATAAAATTTAAAAAATTTTTTATACTGTACTTGTGTAAACATGAAAACACTACAAAATGCACAACGTTTATGTTCTTGGATTTAACGTTATTAGGCTACTGTGGTAGGATGAATGAATATTTTATTACAAAACTGCAGTTTGTGTTTATTCAACAACATAAAGCCTAGAACTCAAAGAAGAATACAGAGGGCTATACAGTAGCCTATAACGTACATTATGCAACTTACATTATTAATGTGTTGGAGCAAAAAAATCTTGTATGCGGGTTTGTCTGATGCTCCTTTTCTTTGCTGCCATTGCAATCAAAGACTGGACAACCAAAAGCTGAGTAGTCTCAATTTCGGGTTGCTGTTTCAGCCAGTCAAGTCCTTTCTGAAAGGACTCCATTGCTTCACTGTGGGAAACGGCTGCTTTAGTTTCATTATCTTCGTCCTCACTTTCTCGTTTGTCACTGTTATTTCCATTTACGTTACGTTACAAAACGTCTCTTCATCATCTAAAAGATGATAGGCAGGATCTGCTTCGTCGCATTTCATCCACTGTTGAATTTCGTCCTCTGTGAATCCCTCAAACACAGATTCAGCCGATTCAGGTTCTGTTTCTACATTTGGTGCAACATCGTTGGCTTTTTCAGACCCCAATTTCAGTTTCTTCCAAGCATTCTGTAGTGTGCTTTTCTCAATGCTCTGCCATGCATCTGCTACCAAATAGAAAACGTCTTTTACAGTTAACTTTTTTACATTTTCACAAAAAGCATCGGGACTTGAGTGAAGAAAAGACTCTAGCATTTTGTGTCGGTACCTGCGTTTCGTTGCTTCAGTTATCCCATTGTCCATAGGCTGAATTAATGCTGTAGTGTTTTTAGGTAAAAACAAGCACTGTATGTCTTCAATTACCAAGGTTTCTGCTGCTGGGTGAGCAGGGGCGTTATCTAACAGCAGAACTGCTTTCGGTGGCAGGCCCAGCTCCTGTAGCTTGTGTCTTACGTTCGGCACAAAATGGTTGTGAAACCAGTCATGGAATATATCTCGATCCATCCATGCACGCTTTTGTGACTTGTACACTACTGGTAAAGCAGCCAGGTTCAAATTTGTAAAGCACCTCGGCTTTGCTGCTGTCCCCAGCAGATGCATTTGCACATAGCATTAGTGTTACCCATTGCTTTGCAGTCTTGAATCCAGCGGCTGATTTTTCTGAAGGTGTTGTTAAGCTGCGTGTAGGCAGGCATTTAAAAAAAGGCCGGTTTCGTCACAGTTATACAGCTGATCCCTGGTAAGCTGATGTGTTTCTATCAAACTGTGTAATTTTGAAACAAACAGCTCTACCGATTCAGTGTTAGCTGAAAGTTTTTCACCCTGCACAGTGAGTTGCTTGATTCCGTGATGGCTCTGAAACCGCTTCAACCAGTGAGATGAAGCTTTGAAGTTTGAGTCACCGTCCAACAACTGATTAAACCTCTTTGCTTTCTCACATAAATTGCCCCTTAAATTGGAATTGAACAAACCAGGTATACACAGCTTTATCTAATTTGTCGTATTGCGTGTGTCTCAGAACCTTTCGTTTTTTGCATTCATAGAAACTCTCTGCACCCGATGCAAACTTCTTAATCTCTGAAGCAGACTTTTTTATATCTGTCACAGTGCTTTTTCCAATTCCGAAGTCTTGTGCTAGTTTTTCCCTGGTAACTCCCTTTTCTAGCAGTGAAAGTATTTCTATTTTTTTCTGAATTGTTAGCACAACTCTCTTTCGCTTTCCAGTTGCCATTTTTCCTCTGCACTGAACACATTAGTCATGTGGCTGAGAAGTCCAGGCAGGTAAGCGGTCAGTGCGGATGTGTGACGGACGGATATGCAACGGATTACTGTATTACCTGTACCACGTGCCAGGCCAGGGAGACAGGCAGAGATTAGAAAGTTCAACACGTAAGAATATCAGAAAGTTTACAAATGAGAGTAGGCCATTTGAATAATCATGCTCGTTGTGTGTCCATTAATAACTAGGTGATCCAAGGATACTATCCAGTCTGTTTTTGAATGTTCCCAAGTTTTCAGCTTCAACCACATCGCTGGGGAATTTGTTCCAAATTGTGACTACTCTCTGTGTAAAAAAGTGTCTCCTGTTTTCCGTTTTGAATGCCTTGAAGCCCAATTTCCATTTGTGCCCCTGGGTGCGTGTGTCCCTGCTGATCTGGAAAAGCTCCTCTGGTTTGATGTGGTTGATGCCCTTCATGATTTTAAAGACTTGGATCAAGTCCCCACATAGTCTCCTCTGTTCCAGGGTGAAAAGGTTCAGTTCCCTCAGTCTCTCCGAGTAGGACATTCCCTTCAGACCTGGAATAAGTCTGGTTGCTCTCCTTTGAACTGCCTGTAGAGCAGCAATATCCTTCTTGAAGTGTGGTGCCCAGAACTGTACACAGTATTCCAGATAAGGTCTAACTAGCGCATTGTACAGTCTTAACATTACTTCCCTTGTTTTAAATTCTACACTTTTGACAAATTACCCTAACATCCTGTTTGCCTTTTTTATTGCTTCCCCACACTGTTTGGATGGAGAAAGTGAGGAGTCCACATAGACTCCTAGGTCTTTCTCATGCAATACTTCATCTAGTTCTGTCCTGCTCGGGGTTGCATGCTCTGTCTCTCCTAGGTTTTGACGTGCACACCATCTCTCTCATTGACTGATTGACCAATTCTTCTATATCCCTAATACAGCGCAGATCGACAAGCTGAGCCTCAAGATCACGAACCTTGATCTCTAGGATTTCAACCTGCGTTCACAAATGAAACCTTCTTGGATGAGTTTATCCAGGAAGGCAATCGTTCGGCAAACCTGACACTGTAGTGGCCACATGCTTCTAAATGTTAGTTGTTTTCTTGTTTTTTTAATTATTATTACGTCTCTTGGTTCCTGTTGCCTAGTCAACTGCTTAACTTTTGTGAACGAGAAACAGCGCAGCTCTTTCTTAACAGCTGCTTTAAGTAGCTTTTGTCTACCTACCCCCAATTCACACCTAACTGGCCCCACCTGGCTCCTCCTGCAACAGAATTCCTGCTAGTGCTAGACAAAATCTCCCTTCTACAACTTGTTTAATTTCACCAACTCAGCAGCTGAACTGAATTGACTTAAATTTAGGCAAACTACAGACAATCCTAACTTAAATTAAGGCAAACTAAAAACAAAATGAGCAATGCTAAGTAAACTAGTCAAACAACAAGATGGCTGCCTCTCACCTGTACTTTCCAGTGTCTCTCTGTGGCAACTTGTAAATACTTCTGTTTCACCTGTGAGGAGAGGTTGGGGGTTGGATGAGGAACCTCGCCATGTCACTTGGTAGGTTCGGTCGTTGAGGTAGGAGGAGAACCAGGTGAGAGTAGTCCCAGAGATTCCAAGGTCAGCGAGGCAGGAGAGGAGGATGGAGTGATTGACTATGTCACATGCTGCAGAGAGATCAAGGAGGATGAGGACTGATGAGGGGGAGGCTGCCCGAGCACAGCTGAGGGAGTAAGTGATTACCAGGAGAGAAGTCTCAGTGGAGTGAGCTGTGCGGAAGCTGGATTGCAAAGGATCAAGAAGTGAGTGATGGGAGAGAAATGCAGAGAGCTGGCAGTGGACAGCATGCTCGAGGGTCTTAAGGAAGGTAAGTAGGGAGACAGGTTGGTAGTTCTGAGGTGAGGTAGGGTCAAGGGTTGGTTTCTTGAGGAGTGGGATGACAGCAGCTTGTTTAAATGCAGAGGGGAAACAGCCAGAATGGAGTGAGGAGTTGAGGAGGGAGGAGTAGAAGGGGAGTAGTAGTAGTAGTAGTAGTAAAACCCAGTTGGGAATACAGAAGCAGAAATAGAAATGGTTGAGATGGCAAATGACTGCTTTCTAATTTGTCAGGGAACCAAACAGAGAGCGTGCATTCATTGACTTGATCTTTTCAAATGACCAAGATAGTCACAGGGACACTAGTTAGAGAACCAATGGCAAACTGTGATCACAATATGGTTAGCTTTGAGGCATACTTCCAAAAAACAAGGACCAAATTTAAAACAATAGGCTACAATTTTAGAAAAGCAAACCTTGAAGGTATGAGGCAGCACTTAGAATAGTTGGACTGCGGCACAGTGGATACAAATTCAAAAATTGTTATATTTCAAGAATATACTACTAGAGACTCAGGAGAAATGTTTACCAAAATGTAGCAAACTGTGGACCAAAAAACATTGGCCAAAATGGTTTAATAAAAGTATTCAAAAAAAAAAATCCAATATGTTGTATAGCGCATACAAAAAAGATAGAGATGAAACAAAATACGAAGAATATATAGAACTTGCAAAGAGATGCTTAGAGAGGGATCAGGAGAGCAAAGAGGCAAATACAAAGAAACATAGCTCTTGGAGACTAATGTAAAGAGCTTTTTTCAATACTATAACAGTAAGAGGTCAATAAAGGAGGAAGTGAAACAGCTAAAAGCTGAAAATGGAAGTATCTTGGAAAACTAACAAGTTGTGTCAATTGTTCTAAATTAGTATTTCACAAAGGTTTTTACAAAGGAAAAAACACATAACATGCCACAGGTTAAGAGTCAGTCCAGTCAAACTCTTAACAGATATCAGGATAAATGAGGAGGAGGTACTGAAGGCACTAGCAGAATTAAAAACAAACAAATCACCTGGGCCAGATGGAATATTTCCAATAGTACTTAAAGAAATGACGGAAATTATTTACAGGCTGCTAACTAAACTATTTAAATTGACACTTGATTGTGCCAGCTGATTGGAAAACTGCAAATGGCATACCTATCCACAAGTTAGATTTTCAGAAAGCTTTTGACAAGGATCCACACCAAAGACTGATCCTAAAACTGGAAGCTGTAGGTATTCAGGGTAATGTAAGTAGATGGATTATGAACTGGTTGATGTAATGGCTTAATGGTTGTTAATGATTAATGATCTGCACTCTTGAGATAATAAGCAAACTTGTCAAATTTGCAGATATTAAAATAGGTGGCTCAGCAGATACAATCTCTGCAGTTTAAGTAGGGATTTATATAATTTTTAGTTGTGGGCTGACACCTGGACAAGTCCACTATAATTACACTATGGGAGGAATAGAGGAATAGAACTAAAATAAGTATTGCATGAGAAAGACCTAGGAGTTTGTGGACTCCTCACTTTCCCAATCCAAACAATGTGGGGAAGCAATAAAAAAGGCAAACAAAATGCTAGGGTATATTGACAAAAGTGTAGAATTTAAAACAAGGGATGTAATGTTAAGACTGTAAAATGCACTAGTTAGACCTCAAGCTAGATATCACTGCTCTACAGGCAGTTCAGAGGCGAGCAACCAGACTTATTCCAGGTCTGAAGGGAATGTCATAATCTGAGAGACTGAGGGAACTGAACATTTTCACCCTGGAAAAGAGAAGACAACATAGGGATTTGATTCAGGTCTTCAAAATCATGAAAGGCATTGCCCATATCAGTCCAGAGGAGCTTTTCCAGATCTGCAGGGACACAAATGGAAATTGGGCTTCAAGGCATTCAATACAGTAAACGATAGGTTGCGTATGCAACCCTGGTTATCTGAAAAAGGAAGCAAAGCCCAAGGGGGAGGGGTTTCTGCACACTTCCACAGGAACCTGATCGAAACATCACTCTATCAAAGCTTCTATTGGCCCCTGCGCTCGTCACTCAGAACAGGTCCCTTCCCACATCCTGTTCCATATAACGTGACGTCAGCGCAGGTTCGTCCTCTTTTGCCGGGAGCCAGGACTCCCACGTGACCTTGCAACCCTTGGGCAGTGCTTCCTTTTTCAGATAACCGGGGTTGCATACTCAACATATCGTTATCTTTCAAGTCGGAAGCACTGCCCAAGGGGGAGGGGTTACTGTATAACAAAACCGTCGCAAGGGAGGAGGCAACGAGCTGATAATGGAGCCTTCCCCGAGGTGCTAGGGGACCTCGGCAACACAACTCCAGACAGTAACCTCAGGGGCCCCATAGGGCCATACCTGAGCCGTCCAGGAGCGAGGACCGTAGTCACGCTCTACCGGGAACTGTCTGCAATCAGCAAATACAAAGCGGGGCTACAGAGGTTAACTCTTACATCCTCCGCTTACAAGAGCAAGGCCGGCTCTACTAGTGCAGCTAGGAGCGATGCCGAATCTACTTGCACAATGTCTGGCGTGGGCAATCAAGCACTTGTGCAGCCTCCACGCAATATCATGGCAGTGGACCCCTGATCCAATAGGAGCGGGGCCACAGACCCAATGAGAAAAATACAATATAATACTTAGCTGGCTAGTCAACAGAGTAGCCGAGCTGAACAATATACAATACATGCATATCGTGTGACAGCAAGACCTTCATGCTGTCAGCACACAGCACAAGAGCATCCAACTCAACTAAACAGTACAGAGTGGAAGAGCTCCATTGTGCTGACAATTTAGATTTCGTACAAACGAATTATATACACCACGGGGCGCAGGAACGAACTCATGCGCCGCCCATGGAACACAGGAGCAGTTGACGCCTGCTGGTTAGACCGGCTAACGCAGTGCAACATTAGCTCTACTTTGTAAAGAAAGGAACTATATACACAGCGAGGCAGCGAAACTCAAGCGCTATCAACTGGTAACAGCGGCAGTGAACTCCATTCTACAATTTTAGAACGGAGCCACAGTCCTGCTGTTTAACACATAATACATATATACACATATACATCATGGGGTGCAGGAACTGGCTCATGCGCCACATGTGGAACACAGGTGCAGTTGACACATGTCAAATAGCGCAGCTAATGCAGGGCAACTACAGCTCTACCGTGTGAATAAATGAACTATGTACACAGCGGGGCACTAGAGAACTAGAGGCACTAGAGGACAACAGCAGCGGTCCCCTGCTCTATGGCGTAATACAGCCAGAGCAGGCCACAGACCTGCTGACCAATATAGAGAGCATGGTAGAGGCCAAACGCATGTACCACCGCAACACAATTATAATGAATGAGCTATATACAGGGCGGCCTCGTAAGGCAACATGCCTGTAGGCCGCATGACAAATGACGGACAGGGCATGTAACTCGCTCAAACGTTTTGCTGAGGTGGTTGCCAGGAAAAGCTCAGCTGAGTTCAGTGGCTCAAATGGGGCTTGTGAAAGTGCGTCCAGCACTATATCAAGGCGTCATGCGGGCAGTGAAAGGGTTCGAGGAGGCCGTAGCCGTCAAGCTCCCTTTAGAAACTGCACAGCCAGAAAATGAGACCCAGGAGGCTTGCCATCAATCTGAACATGACATGTGGAGATGGCCGCCAGATACACTTTGAGCATGGACGGGGACTTGTAGACCAACAGCTCTTGTAGAAATTGCAATATGACCCCGATGGGGCAATTCATTGGGTCTTGACTGCCGACTTGGCACCAGGTGCTAAATGTCCGCCAGCGGTAGGAATACTGCGACCTTGTAGAGGGAGCTCTCGACGACTGAATAGTGGCAACTACCGCGTCCGACAGAACCCAGGCAATCAATCGGCCAGGCTCAGAGCTGAAGGAGGCCCGGATTGGGGTGCCAAAGCATGCCCTGCACCTGGGACAACAAGTCTCCTCTCACTGGGAGCTGCCAAGTCTCCCCGTGGAGGAGGGTGATCAGGTCTGCGAAACACAATCTGCGAGGCCACTGTGGGGCTATCAGCAGAACTGTCGCTCGTTCTCTCCTGACCTTCTCCAGGACCACCGGGAGAAGGGGGAACGGTGGGAACGTGTAAAGGAGACAACGCGGACACGAGTGGGCTAGCGTGTCATTCCCTAGGGTTCCTGAGCGGTCTTGGATGGAGAACCATAGTGGGCAGTGTGTGGACTCTGCCGAGGCAAAGAGATCCACGTCCGCCCTGCCGAACCGGATCCACAGCAGGTGGAGGTGCCATTCCGAGACCGGGGGGCCTCCCCGAGAGAGGAGGTCCACCGCCGTGTTGGACAGGCCTGGGAGGTGAACTGATCTGACAGAGCGGAACCGTGGCTGCGCCCACAGAAGCAGACAGCTAGACAGTACAGTCTGCGCGACCGGAGACCTCCTTGCTTGTTGATATAGGGAGCCACCACTGTGTTGTCCGTCCAGACCAGCACATGTCTGTCCCACAGGACTGGCAGGAAATGAGTACTGCTTGTAAGTCCAGGATGTTGATATGGAGGGCCCGTGCAGGCTCTGACCACCTGCCTCGGACTCCACGTCCATCACAGACTGCTCCCCAACCCTGCTTGGAGGCATCTGTCGTCATTACTGCTCGGTGGTAAACTGGAGTGACTGTGACTCGGCGTGCTCGATCGCGGCGAGGGTGCATCCTGGGAGACCTGAACCACCACTGCAATGGCCTCAACTGGAGGAGGCCGAGGCGTAGGGTCTGTGATTCAGCCGCTAGGAGGTCCAGCAGCCTCTGGCAAAGGGACACCCTGACACGAGCTCTCAGTCGGAAGAGGGAGAGACGTGTGTATTGAGGCAACTCTCTCTAGCGCCAGCGTGGCGAGCATGGCAACGGAATCGAGGCGCAGTCCGAGGAACTGTGCCTGCTGAGTTGGCATCAGGCGGCTCTTCTCTCGATTGACCCGAAGGCCCAATTCGGAGAGGCGGCCTAAAATCAGGTCCGTGTGCAACCGAACCTGCTCCCTCGAGTGGGAACAAACCAGCCAGTCATCTAGATAATTGAGGACGCGGACCCCCTGGCAACGCAAGTGGGCTAGCACGATGTCCATGCACTTGGAAAAAGTGCGTGGCGCTAGTGACAGGCTGAAGGGGAGAACAGCAAACTCGAACGCTCGGCCCTCGAAGGCGAAACGGAGAAACTTCCTGTGTGCCTGTGCAATGGGGATGTGAAAGTAAGCATCTTTCATTTCCACCGTGGTGAACCAGTCGCCGGGCTTGATGGTTTGGGACATGGTGCGCAGGTTGAACATCTTGAAGTGCAGCACCTTGAGGTGGCGGATCCAAGATGGGGTGGAAACCGCCATCTTTCTTGGGCACAAGGAAGTATGGGGAATAAAATCCCTCGTGCTGCCCCACCAGGGGGCACTTCGCGGATTGCTCGCTTCTCCAGCAGAGCGGTGATTTCAATGCGAACGGGTCCCTCACTGTCTGAAATTGCAGCGAGTAGCCAACTGATATAATTTGAAGCACCCAAGAGTCTTGGGTGCAGAGTTGCCAATTGGAGAGTTGCTGGAGGGTGTAAGGGTGGGCCAGAGGCTGCTGGAACGCCTCAGAGGCGGGGTTCGGGTGGTGGAGGAGTTGGGGTCAGGCCGGGTCCCCTCCTACCACGAGTTGCCGTGGACCGCCGGGGGCCAGGGCGGCGAGCCTGGGGGGGCGCCTGCCTGCCAGTGAGACGCTGGCGGAGATTGGCAGGTAGGCGGGGCTATGACCTGGGCTTTGGTCTGGCCTGTGGCCTGGGAGCCGCGGTCGGGGGGCCTCCCCACCGGCGAACTGCCGCAGACGGCCTGCGTTGCTGAGCCTGAGGTGCCACTGGGTACACTCGGGCCAGCTGCAGGGACTGCTCCCTCTCCTGAAGAGTGCACGATAGCATCTCCTCCACAGAGGGGCCAAAAGTAAAGCCCCGGCGAGATAGGGGCGTCCATGAGGCGAGTCCTGTCCGCCTCAGGGACCCGCTGTGCCTGGGACAACCAAAGCTGGTGGCACGCCGCCACAATGACTGCCAAGGATCGCCCTGTCGCCCTTACCCCCTGGCGCATCACCATAACCAGCTGATCCGCCGCCGCCGCTATCTCCGAGATAAGGGGCAGGGTGGGTGATGCACCATGTTACTCCGAGGGCTCCGCTAGCTGAGCCAAGTACAAGGCCAGCAGGCTTTCCGTATTTCGGTATATCTCCGTGACGCGACACTGCCTGCTGGGGCAGGCCAGGTCACGTGGCTCCGTGGACAGCGGAGGTAAGGAGACGAGCGCGGCTATGGTGGAATTTACACAGGGAAAATCCACCAAGCCCGCTTCTGGCACGCCCTGGGTCCTGGCATACGCCTCCCCTCTCCTGGCTAGGGCGGGGGCTGTTGCCGGATGGTCCCAGGTGGCCATCAGCTCATCGAGGAAGTCAGGCATCAGTTGAAGGGCCTGTGTGGGCCGCAGCGCGCGCTGACCCCTCTCGAGCCTGGAGCGTGGCGGGGCAGGACCAGAGGGCCAGGGGAGCTGAAGATACTCCACAGCCCTCTGGATGACTGCCCAGAACTCCCTGTCCTGTCCCGTGGGAGCAGGAGGGGCGTCCACGTTCAACGGAGGAGTAGGGGTGGAAGCGACCATCTCCTCCTCCATGAGCTCCGCCTCGAGCTCCGAGTCCTCGTGAGGACCCAGATACAGGCAGTCCTCCTTCCAGGTAGCCCGTCTGCTGCCCTCCTCCTGGGATGGGGCAGACAGACTCCCCTCAGTCTCCACCGGCGCGGTGTAAGCCAGCAGTGGAGCGTCATGGTGTGGGGGGAGGCGGCACCTGTTGCGCTGCCTGCACGGCCAGGAGAGCGAAGATTTGGTCTATCCTGCTGTTGAGAGCAAGGATGGCCTCATCGCGCTCTCTGTCCGCAGAGCTTGACCTCCTTCGCCGCGATGTGGCGGAGAGGAAGCCAGCGAAGACTCAGAAGAGGGGGACGGAGCCCGGGGGCGTCGCTCCACCGCTCTTCCTTGTCACTCACGTGCACGGCAATAGTGGCGCGCACCACGGGCACTGCAGGCAGGGGGGGCGTGGCTGCCGCGGGGGACGCAGCTGCCGTTGCAGCAACGAGAGCAGGAGGAGACGCAAGTGCAGCCCTGGAGGAGGAGACGGAGGGATTTCTGGACGCGGCGGCGATTGTGGCTGCGCCCGGTGAAACGGCGGACCTCCGAGCGCGGAAGTCGCGGCCAGACTGAGCCCGCTATCGGTGCCCAGACAGACGGGGCATAGGACCTCCCCACTCCAGGCGGGCAAGGTGCGCTGGCTGCAACAAGTGGAGCGCCTAGCGGGCCCGCCGCTGTAAGTGCATCTCCACCCGGCATCATTTATATACATGGGGGCGCTGCGACACCAACCACACGCAACCTTGCCGGACTGAGCTCTCTGTATACCCAACACCAGGTGCTGGAATACAAGCGCCGCGTAGGCCCATAGGCTTAACCACACCGTGGGTGCCAGGGTTTCCGGGGACACCGGGTGACGCGGAGTCCGGGGTCCGCGGGGGCCGAGGGTAGTAGACCACCAGCCGTAGCGGGAACTAAAACCGAGGCACGCACACACGGAGGGCTAGCAGTGCTTGTTCTCAGCGAACTGAGAGAGAGAGAGACCTCCTACAGCTGCAGCCACGGGCTGTAGTGTACGCGCAAGCCAGCGGAGGAGCACCTCACGCGGGCGAGATCTCTTACGACACACCGAGGCTCAGGCCGGGCAGCCGGGCCTCGGATGTTACTGCTGCTGCTAGAGCTCCTACTGTGGAGGAAAAAGCCCTGTGGACAAAAAACCACCACAGCAAGCAGTCGGAATATATAAGACACTATATAAACATGACTATTATTTTTAAAGTGTGCTATTTGTAGCCGAAACTGAAACAGAAGCGCACCGGAGCCCCGGAGCACGGACGGAACAGAGTCGGATTAGCTATCAAAGATAATAACTAATATCACAAATAGACACAGACAATAATAACAACAGTGGTGACAGCACAGCCGTGAAGCCAACCAACCGAGTAATAATAATTGTTAATTAACAATCAGAGTCTAATGCACAAGACAAGACACGGAGAGCTCACGTTCTCAGGTCAAGGCGAAAAGGCAAAAGTTGAACCTGCGCTGATGTCACGTTATATAGAACAGGATGTGGGAAGGGACCTGTTCTGAGTGACGAGCGCAGGGGCCAATGGCAGCTTTGATAGAGTGATGTTTCGATTAGGTTCCCGCAGAAGTGCGCAGAAACCCCTCCCCCTTGGGCAGTGCTTCTGACTTGAAAGATAACAGGAGACACTTCTTCACGCAGAGAGTTGTTACAATGTGGGAACATTCAACGTCAATAGTTGTACTATAAACCTACTTTAAACACCCCCCTCCCCCTTGTCTTTCTCTCTCTCGACCGACTAGTTATTATTATTATTACCCCCTCTTCGCCGTGTCTCTCTCTTGTGACTAGTTTATTTATTTATTTATTTATTAGCAGACACCCTTATCCAGGGCGACTTATAAAATAAGATTAAGAAGTTCAAATAAATACAACACGTACAACAAAACCACCCACAACAAATATTCACCTGGTTTACTGCACATTATATTTACATGCTGGTTCATATGTAAGTATTCCTCCCAATATGTATTCCTGGAATATTAGATCATGTGAACAGTTTTCCATCAGACTTACTGCGGACAGTCTGAGCCTTCATTGAATAAATGGTCATATTCCGTACAGAATGAGGAAAGTCTGTGTGACGTGACTGCACCCAGTGTAAATAATCAGACAGAGTGATGCATTAATCGATAAAAAGGGGAGCAATTATAGCACTGAAAATCATTACAAATAAGGGGTGGGTGAAATTAAAGAATTGAAAAACAGACTGCAACTGCCGTGGGTAACTGTAGGATTTGATAAGTCTGTTTTGTAATCGTAGGGCTTTAAGGAATTTTACATCTAATTCAAAAGAATTAGGTGTGTGTGTGTGTGTGTGTGTGTAGTTTGTAAATGAATATGGAAATTGGTGATGAAATTTACCTGGTGATGAAAAAGTGTGTGATAAAAAGTCATAGACCGTTACCTTATTATGACTGGATAAGTACATTTCAGTGGGTTTGTTTCCTGATGTGTATATTTATTTTTTATTTTTTTGCTGCAGTTATAAATAGAAAACTTGATTCTATCATATTTGAACTGCATATAAGCAAACAAGCATTTTATGTTAAATTAACCACCTCTTTTTAAACAAACACTCACTGTACTTTTTTTTGATTAAGCATTTAATTTAATTTGGTAAAAGTTTTACGAATATGGCCCTTTGTGTTTTAACAGTTTCAAATTGATACTTTCAGTCATTACCTGATTTCAAACAAAAAGAGGACAGCCCTACTGATATTGCAGTTGTCTACGTTATTATAATGCTGTGAAGGGGAGGGCAAAACCATTTTCAGAATTCTGTGGCTGCGTCAGGCTGCTAACTGACCTCTGGTTACCGTATCTAGTATCTTGTATGTTATGCAATACATGCCATAGACAGAAATCTTGACCTTATAGATAGATAGAGATATATTGTTATTATTATAATTATTATTATTTGTATTTTTTTACATTGAAATACCAATTAATTACAGATATCAGTGATATTTAGTTTCATGAGTAAGGAAGGTCAAAATAACTTTTCATATAGATGCAGTGAATGGTTTTCAGGTTTGCATTCCCCTCAGAATTACATTGGTTAAATTACATTTATGGTTGGCTTCTTTCACTCGTTTCACTCTTCCTCTTCCATACAACAGGAAGAAGACTTGAACTGTGTCCGAGAGCGGTGGTCTGAAGCATTAATGAAACGCAGAGAATACTTGGATGAGCAAATCAAAAAAATTATTCATAAGCAAGGTCTGTGAATAACATGAGACATTTTTATAAGCATCCCTTTTACTTGGGTTGTTTTAACTTTTTAACAAAAATCTGATCTTGTAATTAATGTATAACATACAATTGTGGTCAAAACCATGGCACCATTTGGACAATCTTATTGAAATCCTACTAAGAAAATTCAAACTAGAGAATTGAAAAAGTATGTGTTTTCACTCGCATTTAAGTTCAGTTGCCACCATGAGCTAAGTTTATAGTGTCAGCTCAGAAAAACATAATTGGAAAGTGTAAAGTCTCTCACATCTAGACTCGACACTCAATCATGAAGAGTATGAAAATGGTCTAATTCTTGACTCTCAGTTCACTTATAAAGATCACATTAAAATATTAGTAAATCAATTACAGCAAAAAATATGTTTTCAATAAACTGTCAAAATGTCTTAACCCAGCAATAAATTTTCTGTTCAGGAATGCAATTATTATTTCCAGAATTTCCTACTGCCTCCTTTTATGGTCACTCACCACCAAAGACAAATTAGCACTGCTCATTCAATTATACAATCAAGTGTCTCCTTGGACCCACCACTGTGATATTTAAGACATCCACAACTCTTGCATTTGATTCACACATCTTTCAACATTAGTTTTAACATAGTCTTTTTCCCCCTCAATAATTTGTCTCCTGCACAACTAGTAACTAGGAGCGGAGCCACATGCTTCTACTCTAAGACCAATTAACCAGTTAGATAGTGGGGTATCAGAGCAATGCACCTGCACATCCACACACAAACATAATGCATAGCAGGTTAAACAGAACTCATTTGTGTAGCCTCAGCTGAACAATGACCAAAATATATACAAGGAGGCCTAGCAAGACAACAGCTCCTGCATGGCCACCTGACAAACTCTGGAGTTGAAGCTCAACAGTAACAAACCAGGAGCAACTCACATGGGTGCTCTACTGGAAGGCATAGTCTGAGAAAGGGAAGTGGTTCAATGTAGCTCCATCCGAGGTAAACCTGCATGGATATGCTTAGGTGCAGGCAGGGAGATAAAATAAGGCAAGGAGCCTGCGCCACCAGCATAGAGCACATATTTTCCAAATTCTTTTACACAATCCTAGTCTTGCTAGGAAGCATCTGTCGTCATAACCACCCGATTAATGATCGGCCCAAGGGGCACACTGAGGGTGCTGTTCAGGCTCTGGAGGGTCCGAGGGTAGTGGCCACCAGCCGAAGTGGGGCCAAAACACACTCATTTACACGTCCAGAGGAGAGCGGAACAAAGGCGCGGGAAGTTAGAAAGCTAGGAAAGTGATATCTTCTGCAGTCTTAGCTCTGGACTCTATTCCGGTGCATATATATATATATATATATATATATATATATATATATATATATATATATATATATATATATATATATTTATGTATGTATGTGGGTCGGAAGGTGCAGTATATAATAAATATATATGCAGCCTAACCAAAGTCACAGTTTTGTGCTTTTTAATAATACAAATGACAACCAAGGTACTCCAAGGGTGAAAACGGCAACAAGTAAGTCTGTGTGTCACGTTATAGACAAACAGGAAGGGGACTGTTTTAGTGACTCACACATGGTCCTATAGGCGGCTTTGACAGACTTTTTTGTATAGCTATCCATGGTGACTAGTGTAATCCATCCCCCTTTGGGCAGTGCTTCGGAGTTGAAAGATAACAGCAAATAGGCTAAGTCAGGGCTTTTTACCTTTTAAACCTACTCTACATGAAACAAAATCAATATAAGTAAATAAATAAAAAGTCAAAACAATGTTTAAACCCTTTGGATTAAAAAAGAAATGGTATTCAAGATGAACATTAGGCAATTTTGTGTTTTGTCCACGTAAAGGTGGATTTCAGTCTCTTTGCATGTTATGTGAAATGACAGCCAGCCTTATTGTTGTTCCATGCTCTTATTGCCACACAGAGAAGACTGAGGATGATGTGGAGCGTGAAGCTCGTCTGGTGGAGCAGTGGGTGGGACTGACCGAGGAGAGGAATGCTGTGCTGGTGCCTGCTCCTGGCAGTGGGATCCCTGGAGCCCCAGCACACTGGTGAGCTGCCCCCAGCAGGGCTCTTAAGGTCTGCACACTCAACTATGACCTGTATTCTGGATTAAGCCACCACATATAAACAATAATTCAGAATGAATGAACTTCATCTTTAAGATTAATCTTTGCCACATGTTTATTAATGTATTCTGCCGCTATAACTTTTTACTGGTTGCTGCAGTCAAGTGGAGATACATTTGTAAAGAGCAGTATGTTAATACATTAAGCTCTATACTCCCTCACATGTTGCTAAAGCTATTTTAAGTAATTTCTATATACGCCGATTAGCCACAACATTATGACCACCTGCCTAATATTGTGTAGGTCCCTGACCCATCGAGGCATGGACTCCACTAGACCTCTGAGGTGTGCTGTGGTATCTGACACAAAGACGTTAGCAGCAGATCCTTTCAGTTCTGTAAGTTGCAAGGTGGGGCCTCCATGGATTGAACTTGTTTGTCCAGCACATCCCACAGATGCTCGATTGGATTGAGATCTGGGGAATTTGGAGGCCAATTCAACACCTAGAATTCGTGATTCATCAGTCCAGGCCACCTTCTTCCATTGCTCCGTGTTCCAGTTCTGATGCTCACGTGCCTGTTGAAGGCGCTTTCGGCAGTGGACAGGGGTCAGCATGGGCACCCTGACTGGTTTGCGGCTACGCAGCCCCATACGCAACAAACTGTGATGCACTATGTTTTGACACCTTTCTATCAGAACCAGCATTAACTTTTTCAGCAATTTGAGCTACAGTAGCTCGTCTATTGGATTGGACCACACGGGCCAGCCTTCGCTCCCCACGTACATTAGTGAGTCTTGGCTGCCCATGACATCAACTTTGAGGACAAAATGTTCACTTGTTGCCTAATATATCCCACCCACTGACAGGTGCATTGATAACGAGATTATCAGTGTTATTCACTTCACCTGTCAGTGGTCATAATGTTATGGCTGTTATCGGTGTATATTTAATGATTAAAAGTTAGTGTAAAGCATGGTACACAGCAGTGCGTCACGTCACATCACGTCGCTTCACGTCGCATAATTGTTTAACTGAGGATTAATTACAGTGAGGGAAAAAAGCATTTGATCCCCTGCTGATTTTGTACGTTTGCCCACTGACAAAGAAATGATCAGTCTATAATTTTAATGGTAGGTGTATTTTAACAGTGAGAGACAGAATAACAACAAAAAAATCCAGAAAAACACATTTCAAAAAAGTTATAAATTGATTTGCATGTTAATGAGGGAAATAAGTATTTGATCCCCTATCAATCAGCAAGATTTCTGGCCCCCAGGTGTCTTTTATACAGGTAACAAGATGAGATCCCTTTAAGAGAGTGCTCCTAATCTCAGCTTGTTACCTGTATAAAAGACACCTGTTCACAGAAGCAATCAATCAATCACATTCCAAACTCTCCACCATGGCCAAGACCAAAGAGCTGTCCAAGGATGTCAGGGACAAGATTGTAGACCTACACAAGGCTGGAATGGGCTACAAGACCATTGCCAAGCAGCTTGGTGAGAAGGTGACAACAGTTGGTGCGATTATTCGCAAATGGAAGAAACACAAAATAACTGTCAGTCTCCCTCGGTCTGGGGCTCCATGCAAGATCTCACCACGTGGAGTTTCAATGATCATGAGAATGGTGAGGAATCAGCTCAGAACCACACGGGAGGATCTTGTTAATGATCTCAAGGCAGCTGGGACCATAGTCACCAAGAAAACAATTGGTAACACACTACGCCATGAAGGACTGAAATCCTGCAGCGCCCGCAAGGTCTCCCTGCTCAAGAAAGCACATGTACAGGCCCGTCTGAAGTTTGCCAATGAATATCTGAATGATTCAGAGGAAAACTTGGTGAAACTATTGTGGTCTTATGAGACCAAAATCAAGCTCTTTGGCATCAACTCAACTCGCCCTGTTTGGAGGAGGAGGAATGCTGCCTATTACCCCAAGAACACCATCCCCACCGTCAAACATGGAGGTGGAAACATTATGCTTTTGGGGTGTTTTTCTGCTAAGGGGACAGGACAACTGCACCGCATCAAAGGGACGATGAACGGGGCCATGTACCGTCAAATCTTGGGTGAGAACCTCCTTCCCTCAGCCAGGGCATTGAAAATAGGTCGTGGATGGGTATTCCAGCATGACAATGACCCAAAACACACAGCCAAGGCAACAAAGGAGTGGCTCAAGAAGAAGCACATTAAGGTCCTGGAGTGGCCTAGCCAGTCTCCAGACCTTAATCCCATAGAAAATCTGTGGAGGGAGCTGAAGGTTTGAGTTGCCAAACATCAGCCTCGAAACCTTAATGACTTGGAGAGGATCTGCAAGGAGGAGTGGGACAAAATCTCTCCTGAGATGTGTGCAAACCTGGTGGCCAACTACAAGAAACGTCTGACCTCTGTGATTGCCAAAACAAGGGTTTTGCCACCAAGTACTAAGTCGAAGGGGTCAAATACTTATTTCCCTCATTAACATGCAAATCAATGTATAACTTTTTTGAAATGTGTTTTTCTGGATTTTTGTTGTTGTTATTCTGTCTCTCACTGTTAAAATACACCTACCATTAAAATTATAGACTGATCATTTCTTTGTCAGTGGGCAAATGTACAAAATCAGCAGAGGATCAAATACTTTTTCCCCTCACTGTAGGTGGATCCGCCCCCAAAATGAATTAATCCATTCTGCTAATAAGAACCATGTGCGGTTTGTTTACATCGCATACTTCCTAGTTTTAGAAATGTACTACATGGGGCTGGAATTGCCCAATGGAGAGGATGTTACTGAGGGTGTCATGAGCCCTAGAGATCTGCTACTACTATTACTAGCCAATCCAAAAACCCTCAGAGCAGCTGGAATAGCAACAGCTGATGGGTTGGGTTACAGAGCTGCCCAGAAAGGAGAGAGAGTGGGAGGAGGAGGGGGACAGCCAGAGAGAGAGAGGCTTTTACAATTCATTTATAATGCATGCTTTTGCTATGTTTTTTTGGTATCTATGGATTCAGAACATCTTCAGCTATGCATGTGCGCATGTTTTCTGTACTTATCATGCAGTATATATTATATTATTATATTATATAAGTGGAAAATGTGCAATAAAGATTCTGATTTTGCACCCACTATGCTCAGATGTACCCCAACCCCTCACATGTTTTTTGCACCCTGGGGTGCAACTGGACAAAACAAAGACACACAGTACACTGGATCACAGGCAGAACAATCACACCTTTGCCAATTGCCCCTCTGGACACCGCAAACCCTAAACATAGCCCTGCTGCTTTGAGCAGGAACTGTGAGCACTGTAAGGTCAGCAGAATATATAACAAAACCCCTCGGGCATGCCAGGTGCCCCTCTGCAACTTCCTAGAAAGGCCCTACTTTGCTCAGTGGCATGACTATTTCAGGGACAATAGAATAACAATGTTCGCCTAGGACTGTTTCCATAAAAGGTGCAATATTTCAGTGTTATGCATTCAACTATATACATATTTGAATACATAAGGCTTTGAAGAGCATTTTCTAAGTGTCAAAACTGTTCACTATTACTGTGTGGGGTGTTAAATCAATAATAATAATACAAAAAATCAGTTTCTTATTTTTTTTTTACTTTATTGCACATTGTCCACTCAAAACAGTCTTATAAGTACATTATTCGTGAATAATGATTTTAGCAGAGGTTGTTCTGAAACAATATAAATTAAACTCATTGTAGTTCATATTACATATTGTTTATCAGCTAGAACTTAAAATTAGTAAAAATGGGACAAGTTGGCTCAGTCTTATGAAACTTGTAAATGGAGCTTGAAATGTCCAACTAAATGTCCAATTTAAAAAGTCAAATGAAGAAAAACAGTTAAATTGAGGTTTCAATTAAGTAATTGAGAGCTCAGTTGGAACCAAAACCAGCGAAGGGGGTCCCCAAGACCTGGATTGAGAACCAGTGCCTTAGCCTATAATCGCTGATCGTCTGGGAGATTTGTTTTAACCGGGAGATGGGTCCTGTTCAAAACAGGACATAAAGCACACGCATACAAATATATGCACACACAAACAAAAACTTACCTATGTTGAAACACAGACAGAACATTAATTATTATGATAAAAACAATTTTAAACACTGAAATTATTATTTTAATTTTTTTACACAAATCCAGGCAAGACGCTAACTTGCATTTTTACACAGTATGCCATGAAGAGCATTTGTTTAGTACAAAGAAGAAAATGGACTGAGAAATAGACGCTACACAAGTATATTCAGTATTTAAACAATGTCTCACTGGGCTAATCTGCCATGGAATAGATCACAGTGTTAAAGTAGGTCTTATATCCTTACAGGTCTTCTATATGCTGCACACTTGCATTTCTTCACTGATTAGGCAAGGGATTCTCTGACTTCATTAACAAAATCTTCCTCCTCCACCTCCTCCTCTTCTGTTGAAGATTCAGGGGAGTTCTCCCAAAACACAGACCTTGTAACCGTAAAATATAGTTATGTAATTGGATTTTTTTTTTTTTGGCGCAACATAGGATCGCTGTAAAATTGGACGTGACATGACACAACACGACATGCTTGGTGTGTCCTAGGCTTAAGAGGGCATCCCCCTGTATGGTCTTTGTGACCTCCCACAGCAAACATGAAATAAAAAAACATGTTATGTGGCCTTTCTTTTCCTTAAGACACCCAGACTGCTTTATATATCCCAGGAGAAATACCCTGAAAAGTTCATTTTTGTTTCACTAGTATTGTATACATAATGTATTTAAGATTTTTTTTTTATATATAATATTCTGGGGGGAAGACCCTTGCAAAATAGACTTACAGCTACAGTCAAACGTATTCATACCAGTCATTTGAAATATAATTATTCTGTGATTCAGTTTTATAGATATTTAAATATACTTGATTTGGCCTGAAGAAACCTGTAATGACTCACAGAATAGCATTGTTAATGAGCAGTATATGTACTTTTAGCTATAACTGTGTGTGCGGCACCAACTTAGTCTGTGCCTATAGAAAGTCTACACCCCTTTCAAAATGTTCACCTTTGGTTGCCTTACAGACTGCAATGCTGTATGATTGCAGTAAAATGCTTAGTTTTTAACGTGCATCTACACATCCTACCCAACAACTTCAAAGTGAAAACAATATTCTGGAAAATTGTAGAAAAAGTATTAAAAACCTAAAAACTGAAATAGCTTGTTGTGTATCCTCATTGTAATAGCAATCCTTAATTAGCTCTGCTGTGAGCAGTTGCCTTCAAAATCATACACCAAGATGGCTTCCACCTGTGTTAAGCTGTAGTAAATCATATTAGTTCAGGATAAATTCAGCTGGGTAGTGCATTTCAAACCAAAGACTCAACCATGAGCACCAGGGAGCTTTTAAAAAAACAATCTCTGGGACAAAGTTGTTGAAAGGCACAGATCAGGGGATGGGTATAAACAAATATCAAAGGCCTTGAATATCCCTTGGGGCACAGTAAAGAAAATAATTAAGTGGAAGGTGTATGGCTTGTAAGAGGTACCTGTACCAAGTATTAACTCAGGGTGGTTTAGACTTATCCAAATATTATATTTCAGTTTTTGTATTTTTATGACTCATATGTATTTTTTCACAATGAAAACTTTTTCACATTAACAGTGAGATGTGTAGATAAGTGGTGAAATAATCCTGAATGTATGAAACTCTTGAGGCACAGTTCAGTGGGGTTGTAGACTTTCTGTAGGCACTGTATAATTACTGAGCTAGAGAGGAAATAATGAGTAGTACAGATGAGTTGTCAAATAGCTTTTACCAGTTTTTTTTTTTTTTAATTGAGATCAATAATAAAAGAAATTGCTATATGGTCCATGTAATGTTCATCAATTCAATTTCATGAAAGTTCAGGAAAAAATATTTGTTGGGGATAAATGTTCATCTACATTTTTTTTTATTTACTGTAAAGACAGAACATTCAGTATGTGGTGTGCAAGTGTTGTGTTGTTACTGATACAAAGTAATATTAGTATAACATTTTTGTTCATTTCAAATGTGCCCATTACATTCCTTAATTTTGCCCTGCAAAACAATGTGACTAATCTCCATAGTCTGATAATGTGTTCTTTAAATGTATGCCAAACAAATAAATTGAAACTGAAGGCAGTGGGTTACCTTAAATTTAGGGTCAGTAGTGCACACAACTGCAAATGAATCTGACTGGATGATATTATCTTACTTCCACTCAAGTTTTATTAATTCCATTACAAAGGCTTAGCAATAATGAAAACAATGTGATCTGGGTCTGTTTTTGTCAAACTATATTTATATATTTTTTTTGTTGTAATTAAGTTATTAAAGCATACATGCCAACAAAACAAACCACAATCATATAATTGTATCGCACGATACAAATTAATCAAAAACATTATGAACAGATAGGACCCTTCCATCCACCCCCCCATCACCTGTATCCACTGCTTACCTCACCCACCCTGAACCCCCCTCATCCCTCTGTGGTGTGGAGAAACAGTCTACTAATGGGACTTCTCTTGCTCAATATAAAGCAAGTCACCACCAATTATGATCAAAATAATTATAAATATGCAAATTATTTGTATCCCCATTTTTGCCCAGATTATATTTTTATTGTAAATTTACAGACATAACAAAGAAATAGCAAGAACACTAACCAGGTTTATCATTTTTAGAATATGACCCTTTTTATTTTGGACAATGAGAATCTTTAATTCACATACAAATAAGACATTTGTAACTGTATATAGTGTAACATCATCCCAAAACATGTCACAACATTAAAAACACAATACGTGCATTAAAAAATATACAGTGCATCCGGAAAGTATTCACAGCACTTCACTTTTTCCACATTTTGTTTTGTTACAGCCTTATTCCAAAATGGATTAAATTAATTATTTTCTTCAAAATTCTACAAACAACACCCCACAATGACAACATGAAAGAAGTTTGTTTGAAATCTTTGCAAATGTATTAAAAATAAAAAACAAAAAAAGCATGTACATAAGTATTCACAGCCTTTGCTCAATACTTTGTTGAAGTACCTTTGGCACCAATTACAGCCTCAAGTCTTTTTGAGAAACAACAACAAAAACGCAGATGACCACTCATCTGGTGTGCCAAGATATATATGACACTGCCATAGGCTGCTCTAAACTGTTTTACAATTAAATCTGTAAATAAAAATAAAGTGGAAGCACAATAGGGATAGCCGCACACTCAACAACATCTCCTGCATGGAATTAATTTGCTACAGAGGCAATCAAACTAATCAAACTAAATATTGCAATTGTATAGCTTCATTATAACAATTCACAAACTAACAGAACTTCATAATTTACTTAAATTGATTAATTTACTTTGAGATAATGTTTCAGTATGAATGCAGAAATTAAAATAGTGACATCTCTAACTTGTCAGAAAACAACAAAAAGTAACGGAAAGTAACTGTAAACTGTAACACGTTATATTAACTTGTTATTGAGACATGTAATATTATTACAGTAATGCATTACGTTACATTACTAATGTGTTACCCCCAACTCTGGTGGTGTGCATGTAAAGATATGTGGTCGAGTGGTGTAGAGGGAGGAAGACCAAAACCAAGATAGAGTGCAAAAAGGTGGGGTTTTATTGAGGCGCCAATAAGTTGACTCAAAAATGAATACAGCAACAAAAATGAAACCACAAACAAGGACAAAATAACTGTACTGTTATGTATCCTAATTGTATACCCATATAGGCCTACTTCCAATCAAATGAACAAGAATTATTAGCAGAATTTGATATATAAATTGCACTGCTCACATTTGTGTCCTACTCACATTCGACATACCCAGCTATGTTATCTCCCCCAGAATGAGCACCAATAGGCCTATAACTTATGTAGAGTTTTTGACCCATAACTCCTCCCATGTATCCATTGCTTGCATGGAACAGAAAAACACAACAAACTACTGTCTATCCACCCCTATGTTCAATAAACACAATGGCATAGAAGAGTTTTGGTTTATACTGAATCTAATTTTGTAATCATAATAGTCCTAGACATTAAGTTGCAGTGGCTTATAGCTAAAATCAGATTCCCCCATATATGTGAACTTTGCGTGTTCACTTATACAAAAAGTGAGTGTTCGTGCTCTTTAAACGTCTCATTACATGGCTACAGCAGCCAGCCTGCACTGTTTGAATAACTTCCGAATTCATTGACAGTTAATTGACATTGACATTGACATTGACAAACAGACGCTACACAAATAGATTTCAAAAATCTCCCTCTTTATACAGTTAAGTTCTGCTCATTATTACCTTTGTTTCTTTTTATTACTTTTCTTACGTTGTTTTTGTTTTACTATTTTAACAAACAAGTATTTTCTGCACAACGCACTATGCAAATAAACAGCGATTGACATGTATATTCACGGTGACAAACATTATAAGGTGCTTATCATACTGTGTTGAAGGCTGTACATGATCACCCTACTTCACAGTGCAGTATATATTTTTTCAATGTTTTCACTGAAATAATTAATTCTTCTAATGAAATAATGATGTCTGCGTATTTCTTCTTCTTCTTCTTCTTCCAAATACTTCATACGGTATGGAAACTGTTTGGAACAATGAAAAGTCAAACTGTGTTTCTTCATAGCTATGCAAATGATATAGAGAATATTAGCTCATTAATTAAAATGTTGAACTCCTAATTTTCATCAATTAACTAATTATTTACTTATTTAATAATTTATGTAATTATACAATTCATACTTTATTAGGTATGTCTAGATGTTTATATATATCATCTGGATACATCTAAGACTTCCTTGAAGTACAAGTATACATTTACAGCAAGACTGGGGAGTCATCCCCCTATTTCACACTTCATTATTTCAATATAAGTGAAAACACTGAAAAAATATAAATTGCACACCACACACTGAATTTTAGATTTTTTAACAGAAAACGTAAATATGAACATTTATCCAAAATCTATTTTTTCAAAAATACTACCACCATTTTCTAAATTTTGCAGAACTTTCAGAAAATTGAATTGATAAGTGTTACATGGACCCTATGTCTGTGTTGTGAATTTGATTTATCTTCATCTCAGGACACCACCTCCTGGCGTCGAGGCTCATATCCCTGTTCTCTTCCTGGATTTGAATGGTAATGTCTGAAAGGGATTTTCTGAATAAAAATGTATTGATTTCCATTTTACCAAAGTATAAGTGTCTTTTTTCAAGAAAAAGTGTTCATGTCTGTGTTTATATGAATTAAGCAGCAGGGAAAATAACTTGATGGAGAGAAAAGCAACATTCATGATGATGAGGATTACTTTATTTTTTATATAACAAAGACATTTTTCCAAATCAAATTACAGACTAAGAGGTAAAACTGAAGCTGCACACTTACACAGGACCATGATTTTTCATCTCATCCAAAGGGTGGAGCAGAGAAGGGGTTCAGTTAACTGCTCTTGGTAACACAGATTCATGCAACAGGAATAAATGCTTGATACTGAAGTTTATTCAAGTAGTGTAAATCAGATTTAACTCATGACAAAAAATATATATTTTTTGTGTTTGTCTGTATACACAAATATACACATTTATATACACACATACATACAGCTGGGTGTATAGTGTAGGAATTACACCCATTTTATATGTGATCCCCCACAATTTTAGGGGCTCAAAAGTATTTGGACAAACTAACATAATCATGAATTAAATTGTGAGTTTCAATACTTGGTTGCAAATCCTTTGCAGTCAATGACTGCCTGAAGTCTGGAGCCCATAGACATCACCAGATGCTGGGTTTCCTCCCTGTTGATGCTCAGCCTGACCTGTATTGCAGCTGTCTTTAGTTCCTGCTTGTTCTTGGGGCATTTTGCCTTCAGTTTTGCCTTCAGCAAGTGAAATGCATGCTCAATTGGATTCAGGTCAGGTGATTGACTTGGCCATTGCAGAACATTCCACTTCTTCCAATTAAAAAAGTCTTGGGTTGCTTTTGCAGTATGCTTCGGGTCATTGTCCATCTGCACTGTGAAGTGCCGTCCAATGAGTTTTGAAGCATTTGGCTGAATCTGAGTAGATAATATAGCCCTAAACACTTCAGAATTCATCCTGCTGCTTTTGTCAGTAGTTGCATCATCAATAAAAACAGGGGAACCAGTTCCCTTAGCAGCTATACATGCCCATGCCATAACATGCTTCACAGATGAGGTGGTATGCTTCGGATCATGAGCAGTTCCTTCCCTTCTCCATACTCTTCTCTTCCCGTAATTCTGGTAAAAGTTGATCTTTGTCTCATATGTCCATAGGATGTTGTTCCAGAACTGTACAGGGTTCTTTAGATGTTTTTTTGGCAAATTCTAATCTGGTCTTCTGGTTTCCTGTTTACATCTTGTGGTAAACCCTCTGTATTTACTCTGGTGGGGTCTTCTCTTGATTGTTGACTTTGACACAGATACGCCTACCTCCTGGATGGTGTTCAGGTTCTGGCCAACTTTTGTGAAGGTTTTTTCCTTCACCGGGGAAATAATTCTTCTGTCACCCACCACAGTTGTTTTCCGTGGGCTTCCGGGCCTTTTGGTGTTCCTGAGCTCACCAGTGCGTTCTTTATTTTTAGGAATCTACCAAATAGTTGATTTGGCCACACCTAATGTTTTTGCTATCTCTCTGATTGGTTTGTTTTGATTTCTAATGCAAAACTGAAGGCAAAACGCCCCAGGAACAAGCAGGAACTAAAGATAGTTGCAGTATATTACATTACATTACATTATTTGTCATTTAGCAGACGCTCTTATCCAGGGCGACCTACATTTGTACCCATTTATTTGCAAAGGATTTGCTAGTTTGTGCAAATTCGTTTCAGCCCCTAAAATTGGGGGGACCATATATAAAAATTAGTGTAATCTCTTAAAGCACATATTAATGGTTTTCTTTCAAATCCATTGTGGTGGCGTACAGAACCAAAATGATGACAATTGTGTCACTGTCCAAATATTTATGGAGCTAACTGTATGTGTGTATATATATATGTTATATATATATATATATATATATATATATATATATATATATATATATATATATATATATATATATATATATATATATATGTTTATATATGTGTGTGTATATGTGTTTTTATATATATATGTGTATATATATGTAAATGTATATATGTATGTACATATATATATATATATATATACACTACCGGTGAAAAGTTTTAGAACACTCCCATTTTTCCAGTTTCTATTGAAATTTAAGCACAGTTTTTCAGTATAGTTTCCTACACCATCAAAAGGCACTTGGAAACTAGAGGAAACTGACAGGAAGAGGTCTGACAAACCCAAAGTCACAACATAATCACAAGACAAGTTTCTGAGAGTCAACAGCTCACAGGACAACAGTTTAACAGCTTAACACTGGTTGAAGTAAGTAAGTCTCAGTTTCAATTGTGAAGAGAATACTTTGAACTGCAGGTTTGACAGGTGGAGTGGCAGTAACAAAGCCACTGCTAAGATGGCAAAATAAGAAAAAGAGGCTTGTCTGGGCCACGAAGCACCACCAGTGGACTACTGAAGACTGGAAGAAGGTCTTTATAAATCAAAATTTGAAATCTTCAGTTCAACACACAGGGTTTTTGTATGCCATCGAGTAGACGAAAGGATGGTTCCTCAGTGACACCAACTGTCAAACATGGTCTGGGGCTGTTTTGCTGGATCCAGAGTTGGCAACTTGCACAGTATGATTGGCACCATGAACCAAATCCGCTACCACAGCATTTTGCAGTGCTATTCAAAACCCTCTGGTATATGCCTAGTTGATCAGGGGTTCATCTTACAGCAAGATAATGACCCAAAACATGGGATGAACTGGACAGAAGGGTGATAGAAAAAGCAACCTACAAATGCAACAAATTTGTGGGAACTTCTTCAACAGTATTGGGAAGAACTTTCTGAACAATAATTGATTTCCATAGTAGAAAGAATACATTGAGACATTAAACTGCGTACATTTCAATGAAAACTGGAAAAATTTAGCCGTTCTAAAACTGTTGACCGGTAGTGTACATATAACATGTGTGTGCATCAATATATAGATATAGATATAGATATAGACAGATTATCCAAGTACACTGCTTACCACTGATGACTTCCCTCTAGTGGAAATAAAATGATGATGCTGGTAGCATTGAAACGTTAGTCTGTCTTGTCTTGTATGGTATGCATTAATTAAAAATGTAACTCTGAAGTCATTAAGTGTGCTCTCACATTATATGCTTTTCCTGATGAGTCCACAGAGGGAAGTCATCAGTAGTAAGCAGTCTACTTAGATTTATTTGCCCCATTGTGACTGAGCACCTGCTACTACTTGCAAGTTATCTGCTTAACCGCAGAGGTATGCCTTGATATATATACACATACATATATACAGCTCTGGAATAAATTAAGAGACCACTTAACATTGATTTCTGAACTTGGAATGGTCTATAAATTTTTTCCAGAGCTGTATATATGTATAAACACACACACACATTTTACTGTATTAGTGTCAGTTTTTTAAATAAAAGTCTTCTTACCCTATGTAAGTGAGATGCAGGCTTCATTAAATCAAAAAATTTACATTTTCTAATGTGGTAGTATTACGTAAGGTAGCAGATCTTACACTTTTTTTTCGGTTACATTTTTGTGTAATGTGCAATTGATTAACGGAAACAATAAATTAATTTCTTTGTCCTTGTGCTTTCTAAGACGTACTAATTGTAAGTCAAATGATTTTGTGTATATTTAAGTTGTTTTATATAGCTGGCAATAGGGGTCAAAACATCATAATAAGAAAACGTGAAAGGCAATATTGGATTGAATAGAAGTGTTGTTTGTTGTTGTTTTTTTATTATATAATATTCCTGTCAAAACATGATTTTTATTTTATTTTTCCCACACATTCAAATCATGCAGTGTCAGCTGAAATCCTGTTATCTTGGTAAAACCATTGTCCCAATCTCGTTGTTAATTAGTTAAACAGACCATGCATGCCTTTTATCTTGTGAGTGAATTATAAACCTTATTTATTGCTGTTGTATCAAGTCATACCTTTACAATACATGTATATTTAAAATAATCATGAACATAAGATATATCCTGTATAAGGTAGTACAACAGTACCTGCAGGGTGATAACTAGAATTATTATCATTCTGTAATTAAGCTGTAATTATTTTTCTTCCATCTCTTTTGTTTTATCATAACCCTTCAGCAGACGACCTGACAATGAATGAGCATCTTACAGGACCACATGCTTCTGGAGTCAACTCTATTCTACCAAAGGAGCATGGGAGTCAGTTTTTCTACTTGCCCATTATTAGACACAGTGACCAGGAGGTACCATCACAGACAAGCCTCTAATTATATTCCCCAGACCACAGTGTAAACTCTGTCATATCCATATTATTTATTTTCTGAGTCTCTTGCTTTTATATGTTTGTTTTTGTATGTATGAATATACATATAAACATACAGACGGGTGACAAATAAAAGAAAAACCTGAATAAATGAGTGAGGGAACATAACGAATGTAGATGCCTCCAAAGATGTGTACTGCATGATACAATTAAGCAATTAACATCCTATCATGCTCTGTGGTACGTATACAAATGCTGAGCAGGCCCAGTTGACCTTGATTTTGGATCAAGATGGCAAGAGGAAAGGATCTAAGTGACATTGAAAGAGGGGTTATTGTTGGGGCATGAATGGCTGAAGCTTCAGTCACAAAGACTGCTCAACTGGCTAGTCTTCTCGAAAAGTGGTCGAGTGCATGTGTGAGGTACACCAAGCGATCGATACAGGCCTGACTGCTTGACCCCTACAGTGAGGGAGTAGGGTTCAAGCAGTCTCTGTTATCATGGCATGGTTTGGGTCCACTTGTCCATTACGAAGTCATTACAAGTCATTACAAAGTTATTCTGAGTGATCACCTTTATCCTATAGTGAAACATTTCTAATCTGATAGGTGTGGTCTCTTACAGGATGACAATGACAATCCACAGGGCATGAGGGGTCACTGAATGGTTTGATGAGTATGAAAATGAATCATATGCTATGGCCTTCGCAGTCACCAGATCTCAACCCAGTTGAACACCTCTGGGAGATTTTGGAGTGACGCGTTAGACATCGCTTTCCACCACCATCATCAAAACACCAAATGAGGGAAAATCTTTTGGAAGAATGGTGTTCTATCCCTCCAGTAGAGTTCCTGAGATTCGTAGAATCTATGCCAAGGGGCATTGAAGCTGTTCTGGCATCTCGTGGTGGCCCAAAACTTTACTGAGACACATTATGTTGGTTTTTCCTTTTATTTGTCACCCATCTGTACATACATGCATATCAGATGTACTTAAGTAAAAAAAATATATAACGTTTTTATCCAATTATGATTTAAAATTACTTTAAAATTCCTTCCTGCTTTCTCCAGGTGCTGGCGGTTTGCTCCTGGGACTCTTCAATTCATGACTCGGTTCATCTGAACAGAATCACACCACCCAACGAGCGAATCTATTTGATACTTAAAGCAACCGTCCAACTCAGCCACCCTGCTTCTATGGAGTTAGTCATTAGAAAGAGAATTGCTGTAAATGTTTACAACAAACAGGTAACAAGTAATATTTGCAATATTGGTTTGTTACAGTGTGAATGGACAGGTCAATCCAGAATTCCGAATTTGAGGAATGTTTTTTTTGGTCATTGGGTATTGTACAATACTGCTGTTTTTGAATTATATATTTTGTAGAAAAAGAAATGATTGATTTCTAAGATCTGAGTTTGCTAAACAATAAATTGGAAACATTGTCATTAATATTTAAGAAAGAAACACTATCCCAATCTGATTTGAAATGGACAAGAAACACATCTTAATTCAAGTTTAAAATTGACCTCTGACTTGAAATTAAGTATATTTTTATGAAGCCTGTGTTAAACTGGTGTTGCTACTTTAAGAGAAGGCTTTGTGACATTTGTGTGTGTGTGTATATATATATATATATATATAAATTAAAATGGCTCAGAATTATTGTCTGCCTTACTTATTCATTATAAATAGAATTTTGACTGATATTATAACATATTAATTGATAACAAATTAAATTGTGTTGTTATTTAAAAAATAATTCCCACATCAAGGTTCTACACAGAGCTGCAAGTGCAAGTCTAAAGTCTACAGCAGAAACACATCAGAAAGAAATTATAAATAACTCAAACAGGTAGCAAAATATTATGTTGTGTGTGCCAGAGAATGAAACACATACCCAAACATGGCCGCAGCATATACCCTATTCAAAAATGGGTGACATCCACCAATTCAGGCTCATGAACACACACAGATGCATGCAGACATTGTTGATATGTGAAAATGAATATATCAGACAACCAAGAACACAAGATAATATAGGGGTGGTAGAAACATGCCACTAGCACAAACATTTGCTGGCTGATTATAATTTTTTCATACAGATGTCTTTAGATGATAATAATTTAGATAATTTAACAATTAAAAAACACAAGAATGTAATAGATAATGATGTTCAATTTTTGACACTCGTGTTTTGGGAGAATGACCTATATATATATATATATATATATGTATTATTTTTATCAGAATCCCACAATATTTTTTGAATTTATTTAAAAAAAAAAAATTTAATGGATGAATACATTTGCATGCTCAAATCGGTAATACTTATCAGCTGTTCACTCAGGGTGATAAGTAATGTACATCAAGTAAGGTAATCATCATCAAGTGGAGTATCATTCAATTCCATATTTGAAAAAAGTAAATAAAAAAGCCAATTACTTTAAAACTTTTATATTTTAGAACCCTCCACCACAAATCCTGCTCCACCGCTGCTCTGAATTCTGGATTCCCAGTTTGTCTTAAAGAGGAAATTCCAACCTTTCTGATGGCACTATAGTATGCTGTGTACTTAATTTCATAGAGTTGACTGAGATGCTGGGATTAAATCAATACTTTGACCCACCCGCAAATAGAAAACTACAGATCTGTACTCAGTTGCGGCATCATTTTTAGTAAGATGCCACTTTCTTCTAAATAGAAATGTAACCGCTATGATGTACAGCTTTGTAGTTTACTATTAGAGGAGGGGGTCAAAGTTTTGATTTAATCTGGCCCCTAGTTTGAAGGTTTTTAGTTTTTTAAATGTTAACTTCTCTTTGGGTTTATTTTTCAGCTTAATGTGTTTTCCTTCTCTTCTAGAGTTTTACACAGAGTCTGAAAAGAAGAATGTCGCTGAAAAATGTGCTGTATTCCTGTGGTGTGTTATATGAAATTGTATCCAACATACCAAAGGTAACTGAGTGGAGAGCAGTTATTGTAGGCACAATCATTTTCATATTATTGCATTTCTACTATCACAGTTTTGCAGAAATGTATTAAAATATCAATCAATCAATTTTGATTTTGAATAACGCCCTTTGCAGAGTAGCCACAGAACACTTTACAGATTGATAAACAGAAAATAGAAATAAAAATTAAAGGGGAACTACACCACATTTTTTTGTATCTTAATTCTGTTAGCTGTATATATTAAAATGAAGTACTGCTAGGTGTCTGACCCAGGATATGTTCCATTTTAATGAAATTCACAATTTTGTATGCATTTCGGATCGCAGTGCCATTTTGACGGTGTCCAGTCAGGGCTGCTGGGTTTCCAAACGAAGTTATGTAAACAAACATGACTTAGTTGCGGCCCTAGATTGCCTTCAGGCTAGCCTCCAGTACAAATCACTTTTGTTGTCACATCAAGGACATCAAGGTATGCCTGTAATGATTGTTTAATTTGATTATTATTTGAAGGGCTGTAGGTGGGAGGATGCTGTGTAGCGATTATTTAATTTGATCATTGTTTGAATGGCTGCAGGTGAAAGAAGGGGAGAGGGGAGCAATATAAACCTGCAGAAGACAGGAGAAGAGGGGGAGATATGGGGAAAACAAGAAGAGCACTGTGTTGTCTGGATCAGGAGGGAATGTTCGATCGCTGTGCTCTGATGTGCCTGATAGTCCTCTCTCACCTACCAAATAACTATCAGTGTCCTGAAACTACATACAGCCCACTATGTTTTAATCTTTGTT